>NW_015505674.1:743150-754119 GCF_001515645.1 Sinocyclocheilus grahami
TTTATTGACTGTAGTTTGACTACTTTAATCTATCTACAAACTACATTTATTTATTTATTGACTGTAGTTTGACTACTTTAATCTATCTACAAACTACATTTATTTATTTATTGACTGTAGTTTGACTACTTTAATCTATCTACAAACTACATTTATTTATTTATTTATTGACTGTAGTTTGACTACTTTAATCTATCTACAAACTACATTTATTTATTTATTTATTGACTGTAGTTTGACTACTTTAATCTACCTACAAACTACATTTATTTATTTATTTATTGACTGTAGTTTGACTACTTTAATCTACCTACAAACTACATTTATTTATTTATTTATTGACTGTAGTTTGACTACTTTAATCTACCTACAAACTACATTTATTTATTTATTTTGTTTATTGACTGTAGTTTGACTACTTTAATCTATCTACAAACTACATTTATATATATATTTATTTATTTATTGATTGATTGACTGTAGTTTGACTAATATATCTACAAACTACATTTATTTATTGACTGTAGTTTGACTACTTTAATCTATCTACAAACTACATTTATTTATTTATTGACTGTAGTTTGACTACTTTAATCTACCTACAAACTACATTTATTTATTTATTTTGTTTATTGACTGTAGTTTGACTACTTTAATCTATCTACAAACTACATTTATATATATATTTATTTATTTATTGATTGATTGACTGTAGTTTGACTAATATATCTACAAACTACATTTATTTATTGACTGTAGTTTGACTACTTTAATCTATCTACAAACTACATTTATTTATTTATTGACTGTAGTTTGACTATTTTAATCTATCTACAAACTACATTTATTTATTTATTTGTTATAAAATTCTGGCAACCACATTTTTTTTATTTAGTTAGTTAGTTTGTTTGTTTGTTTACAAACAAATTATGATATTCATTTTCATGCAAAAATGAATATCCTGTCATCATTTACTATATTTTTTCCAAACCTAGATATAGATAGATAGATAGATAGATAGATAGATAGATAGATAGATAGATAGATAGATAGATAGATAGATAGATAGATAGATAGATAGATAGATATGTTTTCATCGTATATGTCTCTTTGTATTAAATTGCTTTATTCATATGGGTTGCTTTTATGATGTGTTATGATTTTTTTTTAAGCTTAAAAATGTTGGTTGTGGATGTTTAATGGATGGATAAAAATGAATATTAAAAATATCTTCATTCTGAATATGGGTTTGCATGACATGCGGATAAGCAAATGCTGACAGAATTTTAAGTTTTGGGTGTGTTACCCTTTTAAATTTCAGAAGAAAGATCCCATAGGCTTACATTGAACATCACATTATCATCGAAACTCAGTGATCCTTCAAAATAAACAGACACACATATAACATGTGATGTGTGAATTACAGGCATTCAGATTCTGTGTAAATCTGTATATGGGACATTCTGTGGCCAATGATTTTGCATGTGCCTACATGTCTACCTGTGTATTTGGATATATATTCTCACTCACTGTCACACAGCATGACTGTTTTGTTTGATGGATCACCTGCTGATGTTTTTGTTTCTTGCCATCACCAATATAGATCAAAATTCCCTGTGCTGACCCTAAGGATTATTGAGAATCAATAACTCAAAGGGCCGCGTCTCCTGCCTGACTGAAAGTCAAACATTTAACAGGCTGCCAGACAGTTTAAGTGGCCCATCTACCCTCCACAATACCTCTCTTCTCCTGCAGGCCTGAAGATCAGGTTGCCAAGTATACCGTTTCAGGCTTTTAAGATAGGAATGATTACAGTTTTGTCTGAGCAAAAAGGATACAGTTACTCTTTGTTTGGAAGAAGAGAGGATGGGGAAAAAGGCTTTTCTTTGCTTTTCTATCATGGGCTTCTATTGAGCTATTGGATCAGCGCCTGAGGGATCGTCCAGAGAACTTAAACACGATTTATCTCGTGGACACAGTCCGACACTTCTGTTGAGGAATATAAAGCCGGGTTTGATTTCAGCGCTCCACATATAGACAGATAGGAGGATTTTTTTTTTTATGTGTGCTCTCATATAATGACACCAAACACAGACGTATGGGAGGAAAACTGAGGAGCGAAAGAGAGATCATTTGGAAAATCAACAATTTAATTTAAAGTTTTAGTTTGCAATAGGTTTTATGTGTTTATTCTATACAGGATGTAAGTTTTATGAGCTTTTCTTATTTTCCAATCCCTACAGTGCAACAGGAAACAGTATAAAGTCTGTCTCAAATGTATATAATATATAATATCCCAGATATTATTTGCACTGTAGCCACACAGTATATATGAATCATTGCATAAGACAAAAATAAATTAAACAACTTGCATGATATCTCATTTTAACAGCCAAAATATATGCAAAAGCACTAAGTATCTGAGATTTGCATATAGAATAATCAAATTTGTTCTTTTAGTTTGGATGTTTTTTTTTTTAATGAAGTTGATCCAGTTCACAAAAGCAGTGTGAATGGTTCATATACGATCTGGTTATCACTGATCCAGTAAATTCAGTCCTTAATTTTTTCCTCAAAGCTGTTTTTTTGCATCAGATAACTTGGTATATAGTGCACGTATCGCATGGACCATATTTATGATATTGTTCTTGTAATACATTGCTTGCGTGTCATTTCTTCAAGCTTACTTCCTTTTAGTAGACACACTATGGGTTTAGTCTCAAAGAGTTGTTTTTGTTTGTTTTTTAGCATCCATAAACACCCTACAATTAAATAAATGCTGAAAAAAAACATTTGATGTTAATAAATGTAACTAGCAATAATGTTTCGCAACATAATATTTTATTATTATTTTAATGTATTTTTTTTTAAATATGTGTATTTTTAAAAAGTATTAAAATATTGTACTTTTTAAATATATAGAAAAATACTTGTAATTTATTTACATTTTTAATTATAATTTAGGTTTATTTTTTTATTATGAAATTGTATTGCACACACACATATATACAGTATGTATTATATATCAGGTTATGCTTTATAGTGATTTTAAGGTACAAAAATGACTCTTACCCAGTGAAATCTGTGTAATGCTTTATTTAGCAATATACACTCAATATTGCAAAACCACTCTTGCCACGTAGAGTATAAACTCCATTTGAATTGTAAAACTATAATGTAACATTGTGACTATTTAACAAAGTTATTCTAAGTAGTATCAGTGTTTTATGGACAAATTATATAAACCATAAAATAATTCCATACTTGTTGAATGATGTCATGTCTGGGACTTTATGGGAAGGAGGTAAATCAGGACAGATTACAACATGCATTTTTCATCTGCAGTAATTAGGTTGGACAAACACTGAAGTACGTCATTGTTTTCTCAAAGCGATCAGCTAGTTAAGATGAAAGACATTCTCTCTGACTGTCTCTACCGCTGAAGTTTAGAATATTTCATATTTCTGAATTGCTTTTCCTCTGAACAGTATGAAACTCATTCAAGTAATTAGCACAATATGATATCTTCATTTAATTAGGAATTGCTGAGGGGTTAGACTTATCAAATACAAGTCTCAAGTATATAGACTTGGAAACTTTAAAAAGACCATTACAGCACATTGCATCAGGGCTTCACTGCATCATGCAAGAAAATACATTTTCTGCTTGATTTGAAGTGAAAAGTAAGGTGAGATGTAACTGTTTTGTTCTCAGCTCCGTCTCCTGTAACCGTGGTGAAGAAAGGCAAGACGGCAAAGAATAGCATCTCGGTGTCCTGGCAGGGACCCGACCGACCCAACGGCATCATCCTGGAGTATGAGATCAAGTATTTTGAGAAGGTAAATACCGCATGCTGTAAACGTGCACAGGTTACATTTCACGCCAAAATCAAAAGAAACAAAGAAAGAGAAGCCTAGAATATTTAGAGCGGTATAGAGTACACTACAGGTCAGAGGTCTCTTCTGCTCACCAGGACTGCATTTATTTGATTAGAAAATACAGTAGTATTGTCAAATATTGTTACAGTTTAAAACAGCTGTTTTCTATGTGAATATAGGTTTATTTCTGTGATCAAAGCTGTATTTTCAGCATCATTACTCCAGTCTTCAGTGTCACATGATCCTTCAGGAATCCCTCTAATATGCTGATTTGCTGCTCAAGAAACATTTCTGATTATTATCAATGATAAAAACAATTGTGCTGATTCATATTTTTGAGGAAGCCATGATGCGCTGCCATTCTAAAGTTTGTGTAAGATTGACAAAAAAAGTAAAAATATTCATTTGATGCATTTTTGCTGAATAAAAGTGACAGTAAAACATTTATAATGTTGCAAAAGACTTTTGTTTCTAAATAAATGCTGCTCTATACATCAAGGAATCATGAAAGAATCACTGTTTTTGTTTAAATTTAAGTAAAACGTTAATTTTGCTTTATTTTACCTCCATTTGCTTGCTTATTTATTTATGTAGTTACATTTTGACAGAAGCCCTCGACCCAACATGATGCAAATCCAGTGATCATGTTTTACAGCCTCATTCGAGAACTAAATGGTCCAGAAATCTGATCTTGACCCTTAGCATTGTCAGTGTCACTAATTTGCTTACATTTGATTAGAAAAAGTGTAGACTATCGCCTTCTTCATCTTTCTTTTTATATTTTGGCCACCATGCTCTAATAATGTATTGGCCGTTCTTTTCCATTTCAGTTACAGTGATTGGGAACAAAATCTGAGATTTGCTTACAGAAGTATCTAATTTATCAACAAATCATTATTTACTTTGGATATTTTGAATGAAAGTCTGAATGTTTCGTTCTTCTGATCCTCAAGTGATTCATTGATCCAGTTCCAGCATTTAACCGTTCACTAGAGATTAAGACTACTTCAATTCGGTTACATTCCTCACACAAAGCGGTTTTTGCCATCAGACGATTTCGAGTCGTAGTCGTATAGACAATGTTTATGATAACGTTCTGATAGTATTACATTGCTTTCAGCCATAGTTTTCCTAAAGGACTTTAATGAACTTTGTGTTTCGCAGACAATCCTTCCGAATCTGCCAAGTCTGTGTCTTTTGCAACACAACCTCTGTAAAATCTTTGCTTGTCTTTACTAAATCCTGACAGTAGTTTAACACCAAAAGAGGGTTAGCGCTTGTGCAAAATGTTAGTAAATCTGGCCTTTGGTGTCCTTTTAACTCTCTAGTCCACAGTCATTGTAAATGCATAGAAAAGAGCGACCAGTATATGATTCAAAATAACTCCAGAAGACAGAAAGTCATACGTCTGTGCACCAGCATGAGTTCGAGTAAATGATGACAGGATTCATCCTCTAATGAAGTGACGTTACCAGCAGCAGGGTTGTCGTTGGGCGTCTCAGTCGACCACCCCACTGGCGACAACCCTCACAAAGCCCGAAACTTAATCTGCTCTCCGATCGCCCTCTCTGATTGCTCCTCACCTTGCAGCATTTGCCGCTTGCTTTGTTGAGCCATTTAAAGACAGAATACGGCTGAAAACGAGTCTCAGCTCCTCATGACCTCAGTGTTTTGGACTGTTCTGTGAAACACTGATACGATGCACTTAGAAAACGAAAAAAGCTATGACGACCCACAGCCACTCATATGAAAGCTAATGGACGGAGCACTTAACACAGGGCTTTAAAACAAAGCCAATGAAGAAACCGATCCACACTACTGGCCACAACACACACACACAGGTTTGTTTTTATGGTTTATGGGGACTCTCCATAGGCGTAATGGTTTGTATACTGTACAAACCGTATTTTCTATTGCCCTACACCAACCCTACCCCTAAACCTACCCCTCACAGGAAACTTTCTGCATTTTTAGATTTTCAAAAAAACTCATTCTGAATTATTTCTAAGCCTTTTGAATTACGGGGACACAGAAAATGTCCTCATAAATCACCTTCTCGTTGTAATACCTATGTCATGCCCATGTTATTATACAAATCTGTGTCCTCATAAACCACATAAACATGCACACACACACACACACACACACACACACTTTGCCGTTCTCTCATGAGATGTGAGGCATTTATCCCTCGTTTTCTCCCTCTCTGACTGTTTTTGTCTTCTCTTTTCTTCTGGTGGTTCTATAGGATCAGGAAACAAGCTACACCATCATAAAGTCAAAGGAGACGGATGTTTTGGTGGATGGCCTTAAACCTTCCTCAGCGTACATCTTTCAAATTAGAGCACGCACCTCTGCAGGCTACGGAGGGTTCAGTCGCCGCTTTGAGTTTGAAACAAGCCCTTACTGTAAGTGAAACATAAAACAAACAAACCAAAAATAAAATAAGATTTAAATGGATGAGCCACATTCAAAGTCATTGTAAAATAAAAATATACTGTATGTATTGTAAAAAGGGAATTTGATGCTTTCAGAATTTTTTTTTTTTTAAGTTCTCGCCGCTATTGCCTTAAATTTTTTTTTACATTTCAATGTTTTTGTTCACTAAATGCAAAATGCCTGATTCAACCAATTCATTTAGGCAATTATGAATTTCTTGTTTAGCAAATGTTCAGTTCATAACACAATGAACTGATTCTGATATATGTTCAGTGGCAAGAAAATGTACGTGAACCCATTGGGATTGGTTGGTTTTCTACATTGATTGGTTATAAAAAATAAACTGATCTTCATCAAAGTCACAAGACAAACAGAATGTGCTTAAGCTAACAACAAACAAACAATTATAATCTTTCATGTCTTTCATAGTGCTGTGAAAAACGTATCTTGCTTGCATTTATCCATCTGCCATTTTCTGCATTGTTATTTACTTTGTTGAGCATCAGTGGATGTTTTTACCCTTTATAATATTTGTACACTCTTAAAAATATAGGTGCTTCACGATGCCATATAAGAACCTTTTTGTCTAAATGGTTCCATAAAGAACCTTTAACATCTGAAGAACCTTTCTGTTTCACAAAAGGTTCTTTGTGGTGAAAAAAGATTCTTCAGATTATAAAAAGGTAAGAAAGAGATGGTTCTTTAAAGAACCTTTGACTGAATGGTTCTTTGTGGAACCAAAAATGGTTCTTCTATGGCATCGCTTGAAGAAGCTTTTGAAGCACCTTTATTTTTAAGAGTGTAGGGTAGATGTATGAGTCCATCAGTTGTCACCAGTATGAAAAGATGGATCGCAAAATCATACAGTCACTATTGTAAAGTGTTCAAATATGCAGAAAATGCTATATGTGATGCTATGCTCGTGACTTTGATTATTGATTATTATAGTTATTTAATGCACAGAATGTCACCTACAAAGCAGAGACATATAGGATGCTTTGGAAAATTGTACATAGACCTCAACAAACTTCTATTGTTGATGCGCATAAAAAGAGCTTATAAAAGGATGAGCTCTCAACGCAATGAATAACTAACAAAAACAAAAAATCAACAACAGTCAGCAAACAGTGAAACAATAATCCAATAACATTAACAGCATTATTCATATCGCAGTGCATGCTGGGAACTCACACACCCATTTCACCAATATTGTTCAATTTAAAATTCTTTGTTCAGACAACTGTGTTTGACTAGTTGGGACAACATTAGGGAGAATTCTGCTGCTCTAACATGGGTATTTATGTTTCATTTAATTCATATTTGAGCAACTCTTAACCAGTTGCATATTAGCATGCATATTACTAGCATATTGGCCGTATTAATGGCTTATTCTGCATGACCATAGATTAGATCCCTTAATCCTGCACCATACCTAAACTTAACAACTTCTTACTAACTATTAATAAGCAGCAAATTAGGAGTTTATTGAGGCAAAAGTCATAGTTAATATGCCACACTGTGTTGGCTGTGTGTAATAATTGATATTTCACAGTACAGTTAAAGTGAATTTAGCAGGAATCAAGGTAGTGATTGTGATGAAATGGCACAAAGCTGCTCTCAAACCGTGCTCTTGTCTCTCTCTTGTGTCTGTGTTCCAGCAGTAGCGGCCTCCAGTGATCAGGGTCAGGTGCCCATCATCGCTGTCGCGGTCACTGTGGCCATCATCCTCGTCGCCTTGGTCACAGGTTTCCTGATGAGTGGCAGGTAAGAAGACACCATAACAGCGATTCTCAGAAATCTCAGTCTGTCATGTTACTTTAAAGTAGTGAATAAGCATTTCAATGGACAAAACGCATCTGGAAAACAGAAAAGTGAGCTGCTACAGGAAAAGTGCATGATATAAACATGATGAGACATGCTTTATATCAAGCCCTGTCAGGTGCTTAGACAGATATGTGTAATCTTTGATGCATTTGAGACATGATTTATCTCAGAAAGTCATGTGAGTATTTCCATTCATCTGGTAAACTTCACTAAAGGAGCAAAGAGCACAGTTCAGGGAGGGGGGGGGGACCATTTTGCTGCATTTAATATGCAGTTTGTAGGACATTAAATGTATTTATGTATCTATTTTAATATTTTTATTTTATATTTATGATATTTTTATTGCATTTGTAATTTTTTTTTAAATATTGGGTACATAAACAAAAAGGGTATGTATAATGTTAGTTGGTTAACTTCATTTATTAAATAGATACAGTCAAACCAAAATTTATTCAGACACCTTCAACATTTCTCACATTATACTTGCTATAGTTTAGAAAATGGTAATAAAATATGACTTAAACTGTGTCAGAACAAATTCATCTGAATAATGTTAGATAATTTTGATAGAAAGGTATGTAATAGATTACAATCAACTAAAATAATTCAGACAGCTGTTAGTATGACAGGATTTACACAACTATGAATACTTTGTTGGGCAGCCCTTAGCCTTAATGACAGCCTGTAGTCTCCTGGGCATGCTGTCATCCAGCTTCATGCAAACCTCAACTTCAGTGTTTTCCCAGACTCGGTCTGAATAATTTCTGGACCCAAATTTGTATCAATTTTACTTGTAGTCCACTGTATGAAGAATTTTTGGGTACGATTTGTCACAGTTTACTTTATTTTGCTATCCTTACTTACATAAATGAACTATAGTGTCCTACACCCACTAGTAAAAATATCAAAAATTATATCTGGTCTCTGAATCATTTTTGGTTTGACTGTATATCCTTCTGTTATTTTCACACTTAATTATGCCCATTAAAATGTATTTTACAAGTTTTGTTACTTTTACTGTTATTTTCTTTGCTCTGTGGTACATCATCTTTAATTTAATAGCTTTAGAGCTGCTTCATTGCAGCGGCTTAGTGCTGAAATCATGCGCTTTGCTGTAATAATGCAGGGAACCACTCACTATAAATCTCCTAACTCGTTTTTTTCATCTGAAACGTGCTACGATTTATATTCCAAAGCCACTCATATAATGCAGAAACACTCATGAAGCAAGCAAAACACACGCAACACGCACACATATTTGTACTGATGCAGAATGAGAGGGACAAGTACACTACAGCCTAGCGCAGTTCACACAGGCTGTTAGATTCACTTTCGCCAGAAAGTCGTGTATGCCTAAGGTTGAAAATAAATTATGTTTATAGTGAATGCCCCTATGAATGGTTTTATTTTTACGATTTCATTTTAATCCAAATGATGCGTGTGCTAAGTGAGTGAACATCAAAGATCACACAACAGAATTGCGCTCTCTCTCTCTCTCTCTCTCTCTCTCTCCCTACCGTTAAGTAACTTGTGCATTGTTTTACTTACTTGTTTTTGACATATTCGACCGAACTACAAACTTTCCAGTGATGTCTCATGTCTGTGAGAAAGTAGTAGACATCCTTAACTCCTTTCTGCTGTCTGTTGTTCTGTTGTTGGTGTTTCTTTGTTTGAATATGGCGCTTATCACATGCTGTGTGGTATCGGTGTTTGGTATCGGGGCATTTTAACGAGTACGAGTACGAGTACAGGAGACCGGTATCGGGCCTGATACCAATACCAGTATCAGTGCATCCCTAATTATAATAAAACAAAAGATAAATGAAGAAAAAAAGTGTTAAAAACAACAAAATTCACCACATTTCTAAATGTTTTGTTGCTAAAGTTAAACTGTGGTAAGTTTGGTAATGCCATCAGAAAGAAAATGACTGGAAGATTTTGGAAGAGTCTTACAATATTTGTAGGAGGTCTCATGACTTTCGAAATTGTACTTATTATACACTAATAACGGTACACTGTAAAAAAAAATTTTGTAAAATTTTTCTGGCTGTGGGTGGACTGGTCTTACGGTCACGGTGAGCATTCGGCTGCGCCGCTCTCCTCCGGGACCGTAGCAATGACTGGATCGGATCCAGAAATAATGGCTATGCTTTCCCGGGCCGGCGTAGGGGTAGGGCTCAAGTGAAGACTTTCACCGTGTCCCGAGCCCTCAAGGTTGCACGATTGGTTCTCGGGGTGGTCCGCGCTGGTTCTCAGTGCCCCGCCTTGGTGCCTTTCTTCCCGGAGGTGCATGAGGAGCTCAACAGGTCGTGGAAGGCACCTTTTTACTGCCGGAAACTGATTTGCTGGATTCTCCTCCCTCACCACCCTCGATGGTGGGTTACAATTAAATTCCGTAATTTCATTAACTGATATAATGTTAATATACCAACCTATTGAAGTACTGAAATCTGTTTTGTACCTTTGTAATACACTGATAACCACCAAAAGCAGGTGGTAAAGAAAAAGTCACATGATGAACCAAAGGCCATCACAAGCAGCTTTTAGATAATAGCATATATAGAAGGTGCACAGTGTCATTCACACAAACGCTAAACACCATCATGGTAACACACATGAAACTGAAATAATGCAATAAACATTAATTTAACAACATTAGGTGTAACACACAACCCTAATATACAAAACTGATAAGAAAAAACTAAGAAGAAACATAGTTCCCTTTCAGTCGGTCACTCCCGACTTCACGTCGGATGACCGACGAAATTGGGATCTCGCTTAGAGAGACCAATCTACTTCGAGTGTAAACTAAACGAGCCAATGCACAT
>NW_015505674.1:755114-788326 GCF_001515645.1 Sinocyclocheilus grahami
CCAAAAAATAGGGGCGCAGGTGGCTTCCACAGGACACTGGAAGGGGCGGTAGCTGTGGCCTTTTGGTTGGATCCCAATTTCGTCGGTCATCCGACGTGACGTCGGGAGTGGCCGACTGAAAGGGAACGTCTCGGTTACGTATGGTAACCCTCGTTCCCTGAAGGAGGGAACGGAGATGTCACATCCCGTCGCCACAGCTCCTGTACCACCGCTGAGCGGCCGGGTCACCGGCTCGGCTCCTCAGCGAAAACCTGAATATGCGCTGCATCTGCTGCCTACTTGTACTCACGCTGTGATCAGCAGCAGCTGGATGCAATAATCGCATGCCAATGTGCATTTGCTCGTTTAGTTTACACTCGAAGTATATTGGTCCCTCTAAGCGAGATCCCAATTTCGTCGGTCATCCGACGTGACGTCTCCATTCCCTCCTTCAGGGAACAAGGGTTACCATATGTAACCAAGATGTTATTTCAACAAAATAACATCAAATTTGAAATGTAACACAGGGAATTCTGGGAATGTCAATTTACGATTATTCACTGTAAATTATACGTTATTTTTCACTTCCAAAAACAGTATACTACCGTAAAATGTATGTCCAATACATGTAATGTCCAATACAGTTTTTCACCGTATATAGTAGGGGAATTTACCGTTAACCATTTAACAGGTTTTTACTGTAGCATTTTTACAGTCTTTTACCGTTAAATTCACGGGCATTTTTTACAGTGAAGTATTTGCCTGAAACTAAACACAACATATACTGAAATGTATACTAAAGTTCACACAAATGAGAAACATGAGAGGAAAACAAAAATAACATGAGAATGACATAATTATTTACTTTACTTACAGCCATGTGAATATATTTGAACATATAAATGGATTTAGCTGTTAGTCTTCTCTGTCATGTATTGAGCTGGTTACCGAGGGAATTACATGCATACATATCTACATCTCTGATCATTGGCCACAGTTCTACAGTAGGGAAAATATGTGCCTGTTTGCTTCTTAATGTAAATAATGGGAGCGGTGTTTCCATGATCACAAAACATAATGTCAGAGCAAGACGAGGAGCCAACAACAATATCCTGTTTCATATTATCTGTCCTATTTAGCATTTCAGCCGCAACATTTTAAAATGAGACAGTAATGCATGCTATTGTCCTCGCTGGCTAGAGGAAGCAAACTGAGCCATGTTCTGTCTATCTATAATAAACAGTCTGTAATTTACTGGAATTATGCTGGAAGTGCAGTAGGTGCAGATGTAAACTTGTTCATTTTTGTTTGCGCTTATGAAAAAGCTAAGCTTATTATAAATAGATGGAATATTGAGTTTGAAATTTAAAGAGAGATTGACTGAAAATAAATAATTTCCTGCGTCCAGGGACTATGCGTGAACCTAAGTCGTAAAAGTTTTTTAAAAGTGTACTTAATTGTGTTAAGATAATCATGAAAATGTCTCTCTTAAATGACCTTTTATTTTATTAATATTATATCATATCCAAGCACAGTTTTTTTATTATATACTTGAAGTACATTACAAGTGCACATGCAATACAATTAAGCAAACTTTTTCATGGGTTTGAATGTCTGTCAGTGGAGAATGGGCTAACTAGCCAATGCTAACCTTAAACAATGTTTGTCTCCCTCCTCACCCTTCACCCTTGAACTGAAACGCAGCCTTTAATCCAATGCTGTCAAGTTCTCCTCGAGATTGACAATTGGCACGAGAGCAAGACCTCAAACAGACATCAGCAGGCTGAATTCCTCAGAAGCCTCGAGATTGCCACTTGAAAGGCAGTTGAATTGTTTAAGCAAGGGTTAGGATGTCCCTCAAGGGTTCGACCGTTTCAGGCAATTACTCTTAAAGTGTATATCAGAGTATCATGCGGGCCACAGCCTTAACACTTCCGTCACCTTTCATGTCACAGATGAGTTTGAAGCACGCTTTCTCCTGCAGGAAGCAATCAGGGTTGTTAATAGCCTTCTTGGCCTTACTAGGTCAAGACGTATTCATGAATGAGTTGCAAGGGCACCGTCAGAAGCCTATTACCCCAGGCTGATTGGAGAACAGGCTCCTGCTGGACAGGGCTGTTAGTAAAGCTGTCAGAGAACCATCCTCGCAGACATTTGAAGGTGATGGTGTGAAGGTTTTGGGTTGAGTCGAGGACACTGGCTGAGAATGTACACAATATCACACTTTATTTTGATGTCACTTCTTCACATATGCAAGAAATATTCATGTACAGAAAGGTACCGACATTCTACCATCATTAAAGGTACCATTCAAAAGGGTTGGGGTTAGGGGTAATTATTTAGTTATTTGTTTGTTTGTTTGTTTACTTTCATCAAGACTGCATTTATTTTATATAAAAAAAAATAGAAATATTATTATCATTTAAAATAACTGTTAAACATAATTTATTTATTTGATGCAAAGCTGAATTTCCAGCATTATTACTCCAGTTTTCAGAGTCACATGATCCTTCAGAAATCATTATAATATGCCGATTTACTGCTCAAATCAACCAATCTATAACTGTTAAAAACAGTTAATGTTTAATATTTTTGTGCAAACGCTGATGCTTTTTTTCCATGGTTCTTTAATGTAACAAAAGTTGACAAAGAACACAATTCTGAACAATACTTTTATTATTATAAAATAGACTTTTAGTATTTATTTTATGCTCACGAGCCAGTAAAAACAGTAATATTGTCAAATATGTATACATGCAGCCTTATATACATATAAAGCTTATACTAATCATAAGAGTAGCCTTTCTTCTAGTTGGGATTTTGGTTTTATAGCTTAATATGTCAGACTGAGTGACAGCACAGAGGTCCAATCATTTTCTCAGAAGAAAGTGGAGCACAGGAAGAGGCGGGGCTTCAGGGTCGACATGCTGGTCAGACTAATCAGCTCTGCATGTGTATCTCCCCTGAGACTGCAGCCAGCCATACAGCCAAATCCCACGGGATTCACACACATTCATTCACGCTCATTCACATCTAAACAGAGAAGGGTCGGCCTGAAAGGGAAATGGCTTGTTTGGAATTTGGGCCATAAACTGGGCCATAAACTGATATTCATAGTAAGCATCCGGTAAATGGTATTTTATAGACTGTGGGAGAACTCATAATCAAATACTAGTGTACTGCATAATATATACTGAAAGCTACCAAGGAAATAGTATGCGATATGCATATGCAATATGTCAAGTACACAATCACATTTATTTTTGCATATTGCATACAGTTTTCCTGGCAGCATGCACTCTATATTATGGAGTACACATGTGTTTTTGCGTTACATGCAGAAAACTCCAATACTGTGGCATGCAGTTCAAACTCTAGAATAATATTTGAAACTATTATTATTAATCATACTATTAATAACAATTAACACTACCATTTGTTTAAAACATTGTCATTTTAGTATCAGTGTTTTTACTGTTTTTTTTTTTATCTTCATATTTCTGTTGTTATTTTAGTTATATGTAAGCTTATTATATTTAATTTCAATTCAGTTTGTTTGTTTATTTATTTAGTTAGTTACTTTTAATCCTTTATTAAAATTGTAATCTATTGAATCACACTAAGTAATTGTATTACAGTTAATAACATTTGTCATATATAATTTTATAGCAATAATTTCAAATCAGTACTAAAATCTAAATCCTATTTTATCTTTTATGATTATAATTAATATTTTATGCACTAATAGTTGCATTTTCACATAGAAGAGAATATACAGTGAGTATGTACAGCTGTACTGTATCTCAGGTCTGTAGTGGATATCGCTTTGTTTCTGCAGTTCATTGTGTCTGAATGTTCACTTTCTCATTTCACAAATACAAACACTCTGCTGGCAGACAAAGCAGTGATGCATTGGGTTCGCTTAAGACTGCTGTCATACTGCATGTGTGTGTGTTTGGATAGTGTCCTCTGGAGGATTCTTGTGCTGAAAGCAGATAAAACCATTAACATCCCCGTATCCACTCGTTAAATTAGCAGCATTGCATCTAAAAATGAGAGTAAACGAGTGCCGGGTTGATGTCTGTTTATACATCATAGACAACCGCGATGTATAAACAATAACACAGCTTTTCTTTTTCACAGACGTTGTGGCTACAGCAAAGCCAAGCAAGATCCAGACGAGGAGAAGATGCACTTCCACAATGGACACAGTAAGTCTAACTGAAACAGACAGACAGACAGACAGACACATCTGGGGTCAGCCAGAGTTCAGTGGGCTATAGTCTCATCCTATCATAAGCTTAAAAATGACGCCAGGACAGGATTTATTATTTATTTTTTTACAAACCATCATCCTATGTGTGAATTTTGTATATATTTTTATATATTAAACAATAAATATTGCCAAACATTCAAAACAGAAAATATAAAACATTTAGAAAATATAAATATATTTATATAATAATAATAATAATAATAATAATGTTTTGTTAAATATTTAATATTTTAAATATATTATTGTTGTTATTAATGTAATATAATAATAATAATAATAATAATAATACATATTAAGAAAAATATCAATAAATGGTAATATTAAGAAACAGCAACATTGATTTTTATTAATATCTTTGTTTTACTTCTACTACTTCTATTATTATTATTATGTTTTTATTGTTATTATTACTGATAATATTTAAATAAATCTTGCTTTTATTAATAACATTACAAATGTATTTACAGCAACATTTATTTTTATTACTATTTTGTTATAAAATTATTATTATTGTTATTATTCACTGATTTGCAATAGAAGGACTGATGAAAAGTTCAATAGACATAAATTCTTTGTTTAGTAACTAGTAGACACCCATCTGTAATCTGAAAACCTCACTGGCCCATTAGGCTACAACCACACGATCCACGTAGCCAATAATATGACACACAGACATGTGGCATATTTTGGTGTATTCTTATTATGTAGTCCTAAAGCAATCCATCAATGTGTTGTGCTTGGCGCAGCAGGGAAGAACAAACACGGTCTCTAGAGATGAACCCTCAAACAGCATCTCCTGCATGCATCCTCTTACAGTACATCACATGACCCAACCCCAGAGCTGTGAAGGGCCAGGGTTCAGCATTTCTTCCTCTATCTCTCTGTTTCTTGTCCTCTCTCTCTTCATCACAGTCAAATTCCCAGCGGTCCGCACGTATATCGATCCTCACACCTACGAAGATCCCAACCAGGCCGTCCACGAGTTCGCTAAGGAGATTGATGTGTCCTGTATCACCATTGAGCGAGTTATTGGAGCCGGTGAGTGAGTTATGAGTGACTAAAACAAAACAGGCCTTAGGAACAGAATTACAGTTAGCTTGCATGGTGAACATTCACTGCTGAGAAGGAGAATTTGAGACGTTTGGAGCGTTTGGACTGATTGTGCAGCGTTTTGTATGAGATGAAATCTGTTTAGATACTGTGGATCATTATGTTGGATAAATTATGCTCAATAAACAACACCCTAGCAACCACCCAGAATGCGATTTTTAGCTAAAACTGTGGTCCTTGATGATTCATTAAATGCATAGGTGATTCATAAAAAGTCAATGGCTGCCCATCTTTGAGAATATAAACAAGCATACCAGGCAAGACAAAATTAATACCCGTGGCTCCTGATCATATATCGAGGTCTTGTGAAGCAAAATTAACGGTTTGTGCAAGAAACTGAACATTATTTACAACATGATTAATTCAGAGCCTCAGACGAACGGTCAGGTTCAGACTTTATTCGTTCAGAAGGAAGTTCATCCCTCAGTAGCTTTGCACTTTGTTGCTTTCCGAGGGAAATCTGCCCGCGCACAATGAGGCGCTTCATTGTCTGGCTCTTTCCTGCCACGGTTCACTGATGGCTCTGCTTCGCGGTTGCAGGTGAGTTCGGTGAGGTGTGCAGCGGTTTGCTGCGGCTGCCAGGGAAGAGAGAGATCCCAGTAGCCATTAAAACTCTGAAAGCCGGTTACACCGAGAAGCAAAGAAGGGACTTCCTGGGCGAGGCCAGCATCATGGGCCAGTTCGACCATCCCAACATCATCCACCTCAAGGGGGTCGTCACTAAGAGTGAGTGCTAGGAGGTCTTTGAAACTGATTGTTTCAGTATTACCCTGTAAAAAATGTTAACCTGTAATTGTTATCTTGTTCTTGATTTTACCCCTCAGTTTAGTTGTGTTGGTGTAACCAAAAGCATTTTTGGGTTGATTAAGTAATGTTAAATAATGTTTTTGATTCAAATAAAAGAAGTTCAATTGTTACCACATGACACACATTTTTATGTTACCAGTTATATATTATGTGTCATATAATAGTAACATAACAGAGACCTTGAAGCTGAAATCTTTGTGATTTATTTCTGCAAGGTAAACCAGTGATGATAATAACAGAATATATGGAGAATGGATCCCTGGACACCTTTTTGAAGGTACTTTTCTGCTTTTCTCAGTCAACAAAGACACTAATGTGACATGGTCAACAAACATTGTAATAAATGTCAATAAACATCATTCAATTATATATCATTCATCACTGTATGAAATGTATGGACATTACGAGATGATTAGTTACACTTTATTTGAACATGTCCCTTGTTACAGTGTAATTACACAAATAATTATTGAGTAATATTAATTAATCGTGTACTACGAGGTTTCAAGCTGGTTTAGTGTTAATTGCTTTAATTATGCATAATTTACTGCTATTACTATAGTATATGTAACGTTTAAAAGGGACACTTTAAAGTGTTATCTTATTTTGTTATAATGAAAAAATGTTTGTATTTTATTTATTTATTTAATATGTGTCACTAGTGTTTTGTGATTGAGCAAATTCATACAAATTGTACTTTATTATTGTATTGCGTTTTTGTGCATCAAACGAAATATAAATATATTAATCTTATTTTGTTATGATGAAAACGTGTTTATGTAAGTGTTTTAAATTGTAGTTTTTGTGTGTGTATGTATATATATATATATATACTGTGGGGAAAATATTTATTTGATCCCCTGTTGATTTTGTAAGTTTGCCCACTTACAAAGAAATGAAGGGTCTGTAATTTATTTTATGGTAGGTTTATTTTAACGTATAGAGACAGAATACCAACCAAAAAATCCAGAAAACACATTATATAAAGGTTAGAAATTGATTTGCATTTCAGTGAGTGAAATAATTATTTGATCCCCAAGCAAAACATGACTTAGTACTTGGTGCAGAATCCCTTGTTGGCAAGCACAGAGGTAAGACGTTTTTTTTGTAGTTAGTCACCAGGTTTGCACACATCTCAGGAGGGATTTTGGTCCAACCCTCTTTACAGATCCTCTCTAAATCCTTAAGGTTTCTTGGCTGTCGTTTTGCAACTCGAAGTTTCAGCTCCCTCCACAGATTTTCTATAGAATTGAGGTCTGGAGATTGGCTAAGCCCCTCCATGACCTTAATGTGCTTCTTCTTGAGCCACTCCTTTGTTGCCTTGGCGGTATGTTTCGGGTCATTGTCATGCTGGAAGACCCATCCATGACCCATCATCAGTGTTCTGGCTGAGGGAAGGAGGTTCTCGTCCAAGATTTGACAGAATATGGCCCTGTCCACTTGCCCCTCAATGCAGTGAAGTCGTCCTGTATCCTTAGCAGAAAAACAGCCCCAAAGCATAATGTTTCCACCTCCATGCTTGACTGTAGGGATGGTGTTCTTGGGGTCATAGTCAGCATTTCTCTCCCTCCAAACACGGCGAGTCGAGTTAATGCCAAAGAGCTCAATTTTGGTCTCATCTGACCACAGCACTTTCTCCCAAGCCTTCTCTGAATCATTTAGATGTTCTTTGGCAAACTTTAAATGGGCCTGTACATGTGCCTTCTTGAGCAGGGGGACCTTGCGGGAGCTGCAGGATTTCAGTCCATTACGTAGTGTGTTACCAATGGTTTGCTTGGTGACTGTGGTCCCAACTGGCTTAAGATCATTAGCAAGCTCCTCCCGTGTAGTTCGGGGCTGATCCCTCACCTTTCTCATGATCATCCTTACCCCATGAGGTGAGATCTTGCACGGAGCTCCAGACCGAGGCCGATTGATGGTTGTTTTGTATTTCTTCCATTTCAGAATAATCGCACCAACAGTTGTCTCCTTCTCACTAAGCTTCTTGCTATACACATACACATACATACACAGGGCCTTGCAAAATATACTTTTCCCTTTATATAGATATATAATTATGTTTGAATTAATATATTTATAATTTATTTTGAATTAATTTATTTAAACTCACCAAACACTTAATAGCAGATTTGTGTGTGCACTTCATCAAAAGCTGCTCCCCTCAGTTTGTGCGGTGAGCCATTCTTTCTGAAGTATAAGCATTTAGTTTGATGTATTGCTCTCATATTTGTGTCTTTACTGCTCCAACAGAAGAACGACGGTCAGTTCACTGTCATCCAGTTGGTCGGCATGCTGCGTGGCATTGCTTCTGGCATGCGCTACCTCTCTGAGATGGGCTATGTGCACCGTGACCTGGCTGCCCGCAACATCCTGGTCAACAGCAACCTGGTGTGTAAGGTCTCCGACTTCGGCTTGTCGAGAGTGCTGGAGGATGACCCAGAGGCGGCCTACACAACCCGCGTACGTGCTACAGAGGATAAACGCTGAGCCACGCTAACAGCTAACCTACTACTCCTTGCATCTATTAGCTGCCTCACAGCAGAGTTTTGTTTTTAACCTACATTCAAACCCAGTGCCACTAGCACCCTACTTTTCAGTACTGTTCCATTCCTGCTCTCTGAAAATGCACTAACGTATTAAGCTGGACACTTCCATCTCAGAGTGCATTACAGGCATTATTACACACTATACGATCATGTGCTGCATCCTCCACAATTCATTAGTGTCCATAGTTCAGGGATCAACCCTGAATTATGGACACTAATTTCCACCACAGAATTGTCAGAAATAAGTTTATATTTCGCACATGCAAGTTATAAATTTGTAATTCTGAGTTTGCAGCTCACATTTCTGACTTTATTTTGATTCTGACAATTTATCTCACAACTCTTACTTTTTTTCCTCACGATCCTGACTGTTTTTTCTCACAGTTGCTAGCTTGTATCTCATAAGTATGACTATGTTTCTCACAATTGCATGTTTATGTCACAATTCTGACTTTTCTTCACAGAATTGTAAGTTAACATCTCGCAGTTCTGACATTCATTCATTCTGTGGCAAAATAATATTCCATTCTGAACTGATCTGTGAAGTCAGGAAATAAAAAAATTAAAAAAAATTAAAAATTAAGAATGTTTTTAAGAAGTACAACTCTAAAAATTCTTAAAAAGTGAAAAATACCTCAAAGACCGTGTTTTTGCGCAGCCTTCAAATTACCACAATAATCATAATAAGTATGCATTATTTTCATTGCAACTAGCTTGGCAGGAGTGTAATACTCATCCCAAGATGATTGTAAGAATGTTACTAAGTTCAACTTTTCAAAAATTCTTTAAGAAGTTTTCAAGATTTGTCTTAACATGACAGGCTGTGGTGTTTTGCACAGCGTTCTTGCCAAAGACTCAATGAATTCAATAAAATGACCTCAAATTCCATGTTTTTGCACAGCCTGCAGATTACTGTAAGAATCACGAGTGTGCAACTCCTGTTATTCTTAAGAACATCTTTTTTCTTAAGAAAAAAAAGAAAAAGAGAGGCTTTGGTGTTATCTGATTGTATGCTGATTCTTCTTGAAGACTCATTGATTGGGGGAAGTCGTGGCCTAATGGTTAGAGAGTCGGATTCATACCCCAAAGGTTGTGGGTTCGAGTCTCGAACCGGCAGGGATTGTATGTGGGGGGAGTGAATGTACAGCGCTCTCTCCCACCTTCAATACCATGACTGAGGTGCCCTTGAGCAAGGCACCGAACCCCCAACTGCTCCCCGCAGCATAAATGGCTGCCCACTGCTCCGGGTGTGTGTTCACGGTGTGTGTGTGTTCACTGCTGTGTGTGTGCACACTTTGGATGGGTTAAATGCAGAGCACTAATTCCGAGTATGGGTCACCATACTTGGCCACATGTCACATCACTTTCACTTTCATTAGCTCAATGAATATTGAAACCTTGTCTGTAATTAAGTCGCTGTAGGTAGTTATATGTTTATGCATTGCTTGCAGATTACCATACTAATCATAATACTATTTTAAATAATAAACTATTTTCATTGTGACTGGCTTGACAGGAATTAAGTGCTGTGTCACACTTTTTTATATTTTAAATAATTATTTTTAAATGCATTCATTCCCACTCTGTTTTTCTAGCTGTACCTCTAGAAGGAATAAGTCCTGTATGTAAGCATTGCATTGCAAGAAGCAAATGCAAAGTGACTAATTTTAAGAATATTTTGTGAATTTTTCCCCAAATAACATGTGCAAATAACATTGTCAGTGCCCCTAATTTATTCGTTGAATATTCTGACACTTAAAACATATGTTGCTAAATCACACCCAGAATTTTTTTTCTTTTTTATTGCCTCAAAACCAGTGAAATTTTGCCAGAGCAAGAACAAAAATATCCAACAGTGAAAACCAATTATTGTTGAGCCCTGAAAATGGAGCTGCCTTATTCTGAAAGAGGATAATTAGAGGTTTGGTGGTCGCTGTCATAGTTAGCATAGCATTGCGTTCTTTGTCATCTGTTTCTTGTTTTGGTGTGTCACACTGAGGGAAGCGTTTTATTGCTGTGTGAACTGTCGGCGAAGTAAATTAAGTCATGTCTCCTCAGTGCTGTCAGAAATGGAGTGCGCTAACACCGGGACAGTCAATTAGCGATTAGCATGCAGCAGCCGTCCACAGACCTAATGCTTCCTGTCACATTTCACAGCCTGACACCATTCCTTCCCAGCGATAATCACCTGTTAATATGCTCTGACAAAACATGTTTCTGATGTGAGATGTGGATTTCAGCGTGCTGTTTGTCTCGCAGGGAGGAAAGATTCCCATCAGGTGGACGGCTCCAGAGGCCATCGCCTACAGGAAGTTCACCTCAGCCAGTGACGTGTGGAGCTACGGCGTTGTGATGTGGGAAGTGACGTCGTACGGCGAGAGACCATACTGGGAGATGAGCAATCAAGACGTAAGTCGTAAGCCCAGAATTCTATTAAACTGCGGTTCATGTGGTCTTATTGGCACTTCATTGTGTCTTTATAAGTGAAAATGTGTTCAATTTTAGACACGATATTGTCAATATTGTATGTTTTGTTCAAATTCGCAAACAAAAATAGTTCCAGTCAAAGTCACAGAAGAATTGTCTTTCCGAGCAACACACAGAAGTGTTTCGTTACTGAATGAATCCACAGTTTTGAATGAATCGAGTGAAGGAATGATTCAGTGACTCATTCATGAAGACAGTCATTTGCTTCGTTTCACAAGAATGCTGTTTGCCCCCCCCCCCCAATATCTGCATGATTGCAAATGTGATATTGATTTCATATAGTAGTTGAATAAAGATAGAGTTAATATAATATATAAAGTTATTATTGTGTTAAATTTTAGACTTAATATTGTCTGTTTTGCTCAATTTCACGAACAAAAACAGTTCCAAACAAAGCCACAGCAGACCTGTTTTGAGTATCCAATCAACATACAGTGATGTTTCCTAACTGAATGAGTTTGCATTTTGAACGAATCGAGTGAGTCAATGATTCAGTGATTATTTCATAAAGACAGTCACTTGCTTTGTTTCTGAAGGAATTGGCCATTTGAACAAATCAAGTGAGTCATTGAATCAGTGACTCATTCATATAGACAAGTCATTTGCTTTGTTTTATGAATGAATTGGCTTTTTGAATGAATCGTGAGCCAGTGATTCAGCGACTCATTCATAAAGACAGGGACTGTGTCCGAAATCGCATACCCTCTTGAATACTTTTTTGAACAAGTAATGACTTCACGATTACAAAAAGAGAATGCTCTATATAGTATGAATGTGTGTAGTATGAATGTATTCTTGACGAGCTACGGTACATTAGCCATGTTGTCATTGTCATGTGACCCTCCAGCATCAGTTGCATCGCGTCACTGATATTCATAAATCCTCTCCCGTGGCCTCATGGGAGAATAAGTGTCCATCATGCACACTTCAGAATCACGGCAGAAGTAGTAGGACATCCGGGTACTTTTTGCCTACTCTTTTATGAGTACTGTGAATTCAGACATACTTGTTTTGCCACATACCTGTTTTCGCCTGCTATATAGTAGGGAAGTATGCGATTTCAGATGCAGCCAGTCACTCGCTTTGTTTCGGAATGAATTGGCAGTTTGAATGAATCAAGTGAGTGAATGATCCAGTGACTCATTCATAAAGACGGTTACTTGCTTTGTTTCGGAATGAATCAGCCCTTTGAATGAATCAGATGAATGCATGACTGAATGACTCATTTATTAAGGCAGTGACTTGCCGCCACCTACTGGTGTTTTGTTTATATATATTTAGAGTATCTTTTTTTATCATTTCATATTTCAGTATGAAAAAAACGTCTATTTAATGTTTTTAATCATTTAAAACAATAATGATTTTAAATGATCTTTTGGGGGGTAATTTCTTAGCCACAATTAATGTGCAATTAATTTTAATATAAAATGTGACATCCATAGTATTTGTCATTGTTATAACTACTGTATAATGATATATATCTAGTGATGATATAGTATACTTTTATGAAAAGATTCCGTTTCTGGGCAACAGTAAAGCCAAAGTGCAGTTTTCCCCTGCAGTCTTTTAACACTACACCACAATAATTGCTTCCCATGGCCGTTTTAAGCACTCACATGCTCTCTCGTATTTGCCTTAGGGGAAATGAAAGCAATAGAATGCTGATGTCTATAAATAGATCAGGAAGTGAGGGTAAAATCTGAGCTGAACTGACATATCGAACACCGTCAGCGGGGGAGATCCATGCAGATTTTGGGGTTGAGCTGGGGGCTGGATAAACTCTTTCTCCCACCGCGGTACATCTGCCTGCGGTCCAGTCAAAGGTCACCCGCTTAACAGCAGAATAGGAACACACGGGATGCTGGGTAATGGATATTGGGGTTGAAAATGTGAGTTTCGGGTTTTGGCCATTATAATTTTTACTCTTAGCTTTTCTGCACAGAAAGAGCATCAGCTCTCTGTAGACAGAAATCTGCTGGCGCAATGGAGTTCGGCTCAGGCATAGAGTTTCTTTAAAAGACATTTTGTACAGTACCTTTACCAGAAGCTAACGTCATCTATTGTTCCCTTGTCTCTGTCTAAATACAAACATGATCTCACTGGATAGACACTAATACATTCAGTAAATAATAACATATGAGCAGCTTATAAAGTTTAGACCAGGAATATTAAACAACAAAAAAAAAGGCAACATTTCTCATTTTCATAACTGAAATAAAAATAAATTATATATGTGTGTGTGTGTGTGTGTGTGTGTGTGTGTGTGATGAATAAATCAATATGACAAAAACACAATAAGCTGGTTAAAACAAAATAAAATAACATAATAAACATAATAACATTATAAATAACAGCATAAAATAAAATAAAAAATACTTCAAAATATCGATAAACACAATAATAGTATCTCAACTATACTAATATAAAACAAGTTTTGTGTTAGTATTTATTAAGACTAATAAAGCTTAACATTTTCATGAAACCCATGTTTTCATTAAAAAGTTCATACATGGTTAACTAAACATTTGGTTACCTATATATTTACTAATACAATAACATGAATTTTAACATTTAAAAATAATTACATAAAACACATGTATCTAATTTTGACGTTATTTTGATAATACAAATTGTATATCACAGAAAAAAAGTATACTATATACAATGTTATATATATATATATATATATATATATACTATATAACACAAAAAATAACACAATTAACAAATTAATTTTAAAAAGTAAAATACTGATATAAATATTAACAAATTAGCCTTCAAGAATTTCTTAGTTAAGTAAATATTGATTTAATTAATAATTCAAGTAAACAGACAGTCAGTATAAAAACATAGGTGGAGTTTGTAGGGAAGTATGCGATTTCCTTACATTTATTTATTTTTTAATATTTTTAAATATTAAAATAAATAAACTCTGCCTAGTAGGCCCCTCAGACCAGAGCCAATTGATTTTGCCAGAGCTATTAATAAAACAAATATATTCACATTTTCTCATTTTATTTGTATTATATAATTATTTTAATGAGTATGTTAAGGCTAAATTATTTTTAGTTAATGTTTTTAAAAAGTAGCTCTATGCTCTCGCGACTCACGAATCTCAAAGTATCGTGTGAGTGGACTCTCTTCTCGTTCTGATCCCGCTTTAGTCTGGTGTTAGTGAGGCCAGCAGGGGGTGCTCACCCTGTGGTCTGTGTGGGTCCTAATGCCCCAGTATAGTGACGGGGACACTATGCTGTCAAAAAACACCGTCTTTCAGATGAGACGTTAAACCGAGGTCCTGACTCTCTGTGGTCATTAAAAATCCCATGGCACTTCTCCTAAAGAGTAGGGATGTAACCCCGGTGTCCTGGCCAAATTGCCCCCCCTGGTCTTTGTCAATCATGGCCTCCTAATAATCCCCAACCACTTGATTGGCTCTATGACTCTCTCCTCTCCACCTGTAGCTGGTGTGTGGTGAGCGCACTGGTGCCGTTGTCCTGTGGATGCGGCCCACTGGTGGTGGTTGAGGAGAGCCCCCCCCCCCCACATGATTGTTAAGTGCTTTGGGTGTACAACAATACACAATAAAGCGCTATATAAATGCATCATTCATTCATTCATTCATGCAGAGATATGCTAAATAAACAAAATGGATATTTGTCGTTTTTTAAATAAACCCACAACTACAAGAGTGGAGGTCTATAACTCTGACACTTCCAGTATTTATTCTACTGCCGCTAATACTGGCACAGCAATCGAGGCCGCGTCAGAGAACACTTCAGGTCCTGGAACCTGCAGCACCGGTACCACCACAGTGTCTGCGGAGACACCCGCTCAACCCGCAGCCGCATCTGGATACATCAACGACCTCGGGGAGAAAGCTACAGGGCCCAAACAGCCCATACTTTCTTATGTATATGTACAGGGTTTAAAATGAACACCCGCCAACCCGCCAAATGCGGGTACAAATCAGCTGTGGCGGCTAACGCTGTCAAATCACTAACCAATTTGGCAGGTTACTTTTCGTAAGTTATGTTCACTCATTAATTTCTCTCGGAAGTTCATGCAAGCCAAATCTGCGCAGGTTTAGCGCAAATACTGAACTCGTGAGACATCATTACATTATCGAGAATATTGCAAAAACCAAACAAAACACATCTACAGAGGCACGCATGCGTGACGTGATGAAGTCTGGTTAGACCAACACAGGCTTTTGAGCGTGTGTGCATTTAGAGTGAGTTCTTTCACTGCATTATTCAGTCTATTAATATGCATTAAGAATGATCACATAATTCAAGATATGGAGGCAGAAAATGTATATATTTAAATCAATTCATATAGTTAGTTAATCAATATCACACAAAGAGTGAAGTTTTTTTCTTCAAAAATCAGCATGGTTACAAATGTGATATTGATTTTATACAGCAGTTCAATAAACAATAAGTTAATATCAAGAGACTTACATTTTATACACTATATTGGCTGTTTTTGCGCTATTTCTGCACTATTTCGCCAACAGAAAAACATTCCAAACACAGCCACAGCACTGTTTTGCGTCTCTGAGCAACATGACGTTGTTTTGTTCCTGAATGAATCAACCGTTTAAATGATTCGGTTCAATCGCAATGACTCACTTAACAGTGACTTGCTGCCACCTACTGGCGGTTTTAATTTCACGTTTATCTTTTCATTTTTTTTATAATTTCAAATGTCAGTATTCAACATATCATGTTTAAAATATCAAAACATTATTTATGCATTTGTAACTGCAGTTTAAAGCATTCCATGTCCCTCTAAGCTGCATTAACATGTGTAAATACATCTAAATGCCACTTCATATGCAACTTCTGCAAAGATTAATTTTATTGATACTGATTAAATTTTTAAGTAGCAGCCTAAATGTATTATTATAATTGACTGATTAAGAATTTGACTCAAAAGATGATGTATAAAAGGTAATTAAACATAGGAAAATATTAATTTATATCACTGCTGTGAACTGCCCACACAAAATATGAAATATATAAAAATATAAAAAGGAGTCAGCTGTCCACGGTAGTCCTTAAGATATCAGCACAATAACACACTCAGCAAAATATCGTCTAATTATCTTTATCGATAAAATCGTGTACAACAATACACAATAAAGCGCTATATAAATGCATCATTCATTCATTCATTCATGCAGAGATATGCTAAATAAACAAAATGGATATTTGTCGTTTTTTAAATAAACCCACAACTACAAGAGTGGAGGTCTATAACTCTGACACTTCCAGTATTTATTCTACTGCCGCTAATACTGGCACAGCAATCGAGGCCGCGTCAGAGAACACTTCAGGTCCTGGAACCTGCAGCACCGGTACCACCACAGTGTCTGCGGAGACACCCGCTCAACCCGCAGCCGCATCTGGATATATCAACGACCTCGGGGAGAAAGCTACAGGGCCCAAACAGCCCATACTTTCTTATGTATATGTACAGGGTTTAAAATGAACACCCGCCAACCCGCCAAATGCGGGTACAAATCAGCTGTGGCGGCTAACGCTGTCAAATCACTAACCAATTTGGCAGGTTACTTTTCGTAAGTTATGTTCACTCATTAATTTCTCTCGGAAGTTCATGCAAGCCAAATCTGCGCAGGTTTAGCGCAAATACTGAACTCGTGAGACATCATTACATTATCGAGAATATTGCAAAAACCAAACAAAACACATCTACAGAGGCACGCATGCGTGACGTGATGAAGTCTGGTTAGACCAACACAGGCTTTTGAGCGTGTGTGCATTTAGAGTGAGTTCTTTCACTGCATTATTCAGTCTATTAATATGCATTAAGAATGATCACATAATTCAAGATATGGAGGCAGAAAATGTATATATTTAAATCAATTCATATAGTTAGTTAATCAATATCACACAAAGAGTGAAGTTTTTTTCTTCAAAAATCAGCATGGTTACAAATGTGATATTGATTTTATACAGCAGTTCAATAAACAATAAGTTAATATCAAGAGACTTACATTTTATACACTATATTGGCTGTTTTTGCGCTATTTCTGCACTATTTCGCCAACAGAAAAACATTCCAAACACAGCCACAGCACTGTTTTGCGTCTCTGAGCAACATGACGTTGTTTTGTTCCTGAATGAATCAACCGTTTAAATGATTCGGTTCAATCGCAATGACTCACTTAACAGTGACTTGCTGCCACCTACTGGCGGTTTTAATTTCACGTTTATCTTTTCATTTTTTTTATAATTTCAAATGTCAGTATTCAACATATCATGTTTAAAATATCAAAACATTATTTATGCATTTGTAACTGCAGTTTAAAGCATTCCATGTCCCTCTAAGCTGCATTAACATGTGTAAATACATCTAAATGCCACTTCATATGCAACTTCTGCAAAGATTAATTTTATTGATACTGATTAAATTTTTAAGTAGCAGCCTAAATGTATTATTATAATTGACTGATTAAGAATTTGACTCAAAAGATGATGTATACTTTTAGAACAAAATAGCTTTATAAAAAGTAAAAAAATGCACATAAAAGGTAAAAATCAATTTAAACATAGGAAAATATTAATTTATATCACTGCTGTGAACTGCCCACACAAAATATGAAATATATAAAAAAAACTTTAGGAGTCAGCTGTCCACGGTAGTCCTTAAGATATCAGCACAATAACACACTCAGCAAAATATCGTCTAATTATCTTTATCGATAAAATCTCCGAAAATATTGAGATATTATTTTTTGTCAATATCGCACACCCCTAGTACTGACACAAATTAATTTGCAACGGTCGCTTTGTCATGCCTAGTGTAGACCGCCTCAAACTGTTGGTTTATTTCTGTCTCTTTTTTTATTTTATTTTATTTTTTTTGGCTATTAGAAGTTATGAATGGCCAGTAACTTAAAAAATTAGTAGCCAAATTGGCTGGTGAGTGAAAAAGTTAATTTCAATCCCTGTATATGTATAAATATAGCCTACGGTATGTAAAAAAAAAAAATCGGAGCTCGTGGTCTGCCGGTAGGTGCCTATGCCCCCGACCCCCCACCCACCAGACAAAAAAGTGAAAATCTGCCTATGTATAAAAATAAATAAAATAATAAGTTAATTATTTACTTAAAAAATAAAGAAATGTGAATGTCTGGGTTTTTTTTCTTTTCCATGTCAATATAACTGTTTGAGTGTTTTTTTATTTATTTAAGAAGTCTCTTCTGCTCACCAAAACTGCATTGTTTAATTAAAAAAATGCAGTGAAACAGTAATATTGTGAAATATTAGTACACTTTAAAATAAGTTTTCTATTTGAATATATATTAAAGTGTAATTTAGTGATCAAAGCTGTATTTTCAGCATCATTACTCCAGTCTCGTGTCACATGATCTTCAGAAATCATTCTAATATGCTGATTTGCTGCTCGAGAAACATTTCTGATTATTATCAATGCTGAAAACAGTGCTGCTTCATGTCTTGTCTGTGGAAAAGGTTTTTCAGGAACTTTCTGACCCCAAACTATTAAACGGCAGTGTACGTATCCAAACAAACCAACATATAGACCTAAATGTAAAATACGAATGCCTGCAAATGTTAATGCAGTAAAAGCATTACATCTTTTGAACTATTATTAAAGCACTACAGCCTCAGATACTGAAAAACACAGTACATGGCAAACAGCCGCCTCTCTGCCTTTTGTTATGTTGATGCGCATGTCATATGTCAGCATATGAGATGACAAGCATATTTGCAGGCAGAGATGAAACACAAGGCGATGCTTAAGTTTTCCCAGCATATCCCAGAAGGAGGTGCACATAGCAGTCACGGTTTTATCAAGCACGACTGACCTTTTTTCCTCCTTTACAGTTGTCAGTGACGGCTTCATCTCGTTCTGTGCTCCATCATTAATCTGTTTCACACACGCTTGGGAAGGGAGAGCTATTTGATGTTTTATTTAGCAGTTTCCTGAGGGTTCCCCTCAGATCTCGTCTTCCTCGGCTCAGCTAGACGCTTGTGTGTTTCTCTGGCTCTGTCTGTCTGTCAGTCGGTCTCTTTCTCTGTCTGTGTTTTCTATCTCTGAGTCTTTTCCGCGAGGGATTGCTATCCCTCTGAGCCGCTGTTGTTGTAGTGCTGCTCTTTGTGATGTGAGAGTGGGGGGATGTTTAGAGAGAAGATGATCTTTGTTGATTCAGGGCTCGGATTTATGCTGCCAGTTTTTGAATCGCAGAAAAAGTAAAACTAATCTAATAGACATATCTAATTCATTAACTTCTTTAATTACATATAATATCTGTCAACTGATACACTACAACACATATACTGTTCAAAAGATGATTCTTCTGCTCACCAATGCTGCATTTAATTAATCAAAAATACAGTAAAAACGAATCAAATATTAACTGTGAAATCTGCTGCTCAAGAAACATTTCTGATTATCAGTGTTGAAAACTGTTCTGCTGCTTAATATTTCTAAAGCAGTTGATTTTTTTTAAGAAAGTTCAAATTTAAAGTATTTATGTATGTAAATAATACATTTATAGTATATAAAGTTCATGTATATATAGTATTTATGTTGGAAAAAGTTTAAAAGAAAGCTACTTTACTGTCACTTTTGATCAATTTAATGCAAATACAAATTATTAATTGGCTAAATAAGAATATTTAAAAAAAAAAATCTTACCTCAAACTTTTTTATGGTTATAAATATAGGCCTATATGTTTATTATATATTTAAATAATATTTCATTCAGTACTGTTACAGTATTAATAATAATAATATTGCATTAAATATATACAATAGAAAGTTGAAAATAACTTTCAATAGAATGTCACTTTACTTTCATTTTTGATAATTTTAATGCAAATAAAAGTAATAATTATTTGTATTATTAAAAAAAATAAAATAAAACAAAAATCTGACTCCAAACATTTAAATGTTTATAATATAGGCCTATATTTTTAATTATATAATTATAAATTTTATTTATATTTTATTCAGTACTGTTACAGCATTATTAATATTACTATTAGTATTATATTACTGTGTATAGTACTGATATTAATATTAATGATGCTGTAACAGTACATAAATACGATATAGCAATATATAATAATAATTTGATAAATATTTTTTTGTATAAAAAAACTGACTCCAAACATTTAAATGTTTATAATATAGGCCTATATTTGTAACTATATATTATATATTTTAATTATATTTTGTTCAGTACTATATGCAGTAATATAGTACTAATATTGATATTAATAATGCTGTAACAGTACTCTAATAAGCATCGCATTGGTACAATAATGTAGTATTATTTATATGTTAATAATGTTATATATACAGTGGGTACGGAAAGTATTCAGACCCATTTAAATTTTTCACTCTTTGTTATATTGCAGCCATTTGCTAAAATCATTTAAGTAATTTTTTTTTCCTCATTAATGTACACAGAGCACCCCATATTGACAGAAAAACACAGAATTGTTGACTTTTTTTTTTAGATTTATTAAAAAAGAAAAACTGAAATATCACATGGTCCTAATATATATATATATATTTATGTAATGCTTATTACAGCATGGAATTGTTAGCCAAGAGTCAAGTCTCCTGTGTACTTCACATGAGTAGCATTACTTATATTGCGTGTAGTTGTTGCCAATGTAGAGCATTCAAATAAGTCTGTTTTGAGGTTCCAGTTCACTTAGAAGGCAGCTAGTAGACGGCAAGGTCAGTGTGTGAATTCACCACCTGCTCTCAGCAACAATTCATGAAGCAGAACAATCCATGTTTGGACACTGAAGGCACATCATATATTTATCGTGGAGCAATATGTAAAGTGCCTGCAATCTCTTCTGTTGTATCAGGTGATAAAGGCGGTGGAGGAGAACTACAGGCTGCCGGGTCCCATGGACTGTCCGACTGCTCTCTATCATCTCATGATGGACTGCTGGCAGAAAGACAGGAACAGCCGGCCCAAATTCGAGGAGATTGTCAGCTTACTGGACAAACTCATCCGCAATCCCAGCAGCCTCAAGGGTCTAGTTAACCCATCGAACAGGTAGACGACCAGCCGTTATTGGTTTATTTGTGTTCCTTTGTTCTCGTTCTTTATTGTTCCCATCAGAGTATATGCTAATTATGCTGTTATTTACAGCATGTGATTAATGTCGACTGTGAGATCACAAATTATGTCACGTCTGTGAAGCATTGATAACCGAGGGTTAAGCACCCTGGTACACGGTTGTCACAAGAAATCAAGCTTTAATGACACTTGTGACAAATACGCACTCACATTTCATGATTTAATGTTGCGTTAAACAGAAGTGACAGTGTGCAAATGACTTCCAATTACTGTGATTATATGTATCGAATACATTTGCGGTCTGTATTCTTACTTGTTGGAATCATCCATTATCTGTAATTGTGTTATGCAATTATGTCCAGGTTTAATATGAAATCGATTTGGAATCTGGGGGTGTTTTGGGGGCTGCGCTATTGCGTCGTAATTTTCTTTATTTGCCTTGGATGATAATATTAGCAAGTGTGGCCAAGAGATCACTGATTATATTAATATGTATAGTCATAATACGACTTAATTTAACATGCATATGAAAGCATTATTATAAGCGGAGTTTCATACTAATATGTGTTCTGCATTCTTAAAATGTTTTGTAAAATAGCAAATATAGTAGACTTGAGACCCCAGTTAAAATGTTTTTAATGTAACATTGTATTGCAAATTTTATGAAGAAAAAAACAATCTCAGATTTCCAGTTTAGGCTCCTGTTTTGTATAATAGCACAGTTATTACAGTATAATAACACAGTTGTTATAGTATTATAACACAGTTATTATCATATTACATATTTTGAGGCAAAAACTTGCATCATACATGTACTATAAGCCTGTTAGATGGTGTATTATACTTTGAGTCAGCTCAGATCCGTAAACGTTTTTATTATCCAGCCTTCACCTAGAACTGTAATGTCAGGTTTAAACATCCATTTGTTCACCACTTTACCTGTCTCTCCCACAGAGTGTCCAATTTATTAGTGGAGCATGGGAGCCCTGAGGGCTGTGTATTCAGATCGGTGGAGGAATGGTTAGAGGCCATAAAAATGGGTCGATACACTGAGCTTTTCACGGAAAGTGGATACACTTCTCTGGATGTAGTCACTCAAATGACCTTGGAGTAAGTCATCTGTTGTGGAGGTCATGGAGAATCTTTGCCTTTCACGTAATGTTTAGAGAGTATTGAGAGAGTTTTTATCAGGGGGAATGTGGATGCAATTTCTAACTGTTACAGTTTATGATGCGAAAGAGATGCAGAATAAGGTACTGTAATTTAGGTAATTGTTTCCAGAGTTGAAATGTTACTTTATGTTCTTTCAGAATAGGCTGCACTTATAAAGACAAAATTAAGGGTAGCGCTTAAGACTAATTTAAGTTTTTAGAACTATTTTCCATACAACACAAATTAATGAAGACTGGGGAGGATGACCTGTCAAAAGCAGGTTTGATGTCAAGTGAAACATTTCAGCGAAAAGATTAAAGGGCTAGTTCACCCAAAAATGAAAATTAGCCCATAAATTACTCGCCCTCAAGTCATCCTACACTCTTAAAAATAAAGGTGCTTCACGATGCCATAGAAGAACCTTTTTGTCTAAATGGTTCCATAAAGAACCTTTAACATCTGAAGAACCTTTCTGTTTCACAAAAGGTTCTTTGTGGCGAAAGAAGGTTCTTCAGATTACAAAAAGGTAAGAAAAAGATGGTTCTTTAAAGAACATTTGACTGAATGGTTCTTTGTGGAACCAAAAATGGTTCTTCTATGGCATCGCTTGAAGAACCTTTTGAAGCACCTTTATTTTTAAGAGTGTAGGTGTATATAACTTTCTTCTTTCAGACGAATCCAGTCTGAGATCTTTCAAGCTGTTTAATGCCACTTGTTGCACTCATCCGTCCAAAAGCAGTTAAATAAAATGTGCCCATCCATAAAAAAAAGTGTCTCACACGGCTCCGAGGGGTGAACAAATATGGGCTTACATTTCTGCCACAATTCTGAGCGTGAAAGATCATATTTTGAGCGCACAAAAGTGCATTTTGCATGCGCGCGATCTGAGTTTATGGAGAAAATGTTCGTTTTGCGAAGAAAAAAGTATTTCGAGCGCACGGAAATCACAGTTTTTGGATGTGTGCAGACCTTCTCTTTTGCACGTGCAACGTTTCACTAGCTTGCTCACCTGATGCCCCCCTCTGTGCTCACAAAATAATGAAGGCTGGAAGTGAAAAACGCCTTTACTACAGTTACTAAGCAGGTTATCTTCTACAGATAAAATCTCGAGATGAACTAAAAACTTACTGTCAGATTCTGGAAGATAAATTCTTCAGTGGTACAAGAAGATGTGGTGCTGGTCCTTCTCAACTTATCTGTCTATAAAGCACACACACCCACAAACTCAGATCGCGCGCGTGCAAAATGCACTTTTGTGCGCTCAAAATATGATCTTTCGCGCGCAGAATTGTGGCAGAAATGTAAACCCATAAACAAAGGCCTTCTGTAGCGAATCGATGCGTTTTTGTAAAAAAAATATCCATATTCAAAACGTAATAATCACTTTAATCTAGCTTGTGCTCACTGTTGTACACAGAAGCAGCTCTGGGCTGATGACGTATGAGGTCAGCGTTGCGCATGCGCCGCGCAGAAGAGACGCACACGGAAGCGCAGGGGAGAGATCAAAACAAAACAACGGTCAAGAATTAGAAGTACAAAACGAGGATTTGTAAAGAAGAATGTCGGAGGATTTCGATATAAGCCAAGAGGAGACTGGTTTTCCTTTGCTAGAGTAAGGAAACTTTGCTTCCTTTGCTCCTGTAAACAAACGTTGGTTTTCACGAGACTCACCGGCTGCGCATGCGCAGCGCTGAACTCATACGTCATCAACCCAGAGCTGCTTCTGTGTACAACAGTGAGCACAAGCTAGATTAAAGTGATTATTACGTTTTGAATATGGATATTTTTCTTACAAAAACGCATTGATTCGCTACAGAAGGCCTTTGTTCATCTCCCGGAGCTGTGTGAGACACTTTTTTTTATGGATGGGCGCATTTTATTTAACTGCTTTTGGATGGATGCATGCAACACCCGCTGAGTGGCATTAAACAGCTTGAAAGATCAAAGACAATTTTTAATATAACTCCGACTGGATTCGACTGAAAGAAGAAAGTCATATACACCTAGGATGACTTGAGGGCGAGTAATTTATGGGTCATAAAAGTCAACATTCAGTTTTGTTGAATGGAAATGAGCAGCTTAGACATTCTGCTAAATATTTGTGTTTGTGTTCGATGGAAGAAAGAAAGTCATGTTGCATTTGGAACATGAGAGTTTTCATTTTTGGGTGTAATTGTGTGTTTTAAACTGTTATTTTGGTATTATTTACATAGTATAATAGTAATCATTAATATTTTGAATTAGCTTTTTGATATTTTCAGTTTACATTATTTTTTTATTTTGGTAATGTTATGTGCTTTGTCGTTTTATTCTTTTTATATATTTCTATTTAGCATTATTTTTATTTTAGTTTTAGTTTGAGCAATTTTAGTGCTTGATTTTTATCTATCTATCTATCTATCTATCTATCTATCTATCTATCTATCTATCTATCTATCTATCTATCTATCATTTAATAATTTTTTTACTTTATTTACTAACTTTATTTATCTATCATTCATTCATTTATTCATTTACTATCTATCTATCTATCTATCTATCTATCTATCATTTAATAATTTTTTTACTTTATTTACTAACTTTATTTATCTATCATTCATTCATTTATTCATTTATTTATTTATTTATTTACTTACTTACTTTATTTATTTATTTATTTATCATTCATTCATTCATGTATTAATTAATTCATTCATTTTTTTATTTATTCATTTTTCCAATTCATCCGTTTATTCATTAATTCAACATTTAATTCAATGAACAAAAATGACATTTATTAGTTTTAATTTTAGTTAACAATAACAACTTGTTTAAACCATTTAATTTTGATTAGCTTTCATAGATAGAAAATTAACAGCAACGGTGTTATTTGTGAAGCAAACTTTTCAAGATCCTTTCTTTCATTTTGTGTAACAACAAGAAACAAAAGTAGAGGCAAAAGTAGCTTTTACAGAGAAAAACAGAATTGAAACATTTTACTTTCATTTTTCGAAGGTTAAATTTCACAAGTCACTAAAGTTTGGTCCAGTTAAACTAGATAGCTTTTTTTTTTTTGACTGACTGACTGACTCCGGGTTATTTAATCATTATCAGTGAATAGCAGAAATACATTTTATATCTATTATAAAAATAATGCATAAATAAATGAGTGAGTGAGTGAGTGAGTGAGTGAGTGAATGAATGAATAAATAATAGACTGATTGGTTGTTTTTTTGCAGAGATCTTAGGAGGGTTGGAGTCACTTTGGCCGGCCATATAATAGACTGATTGGTTGTTCTTTTGCAGAGATCTTAGGAGGGTTGGAGTCACTTTGGCCGGCCATCAGAAAAAGATCCTCAACAGCATTCAGGAGATGCGAGTCCAAATGATGAACACCACTATGCCCATCTTAGAGTGGCCTCAGAGGAACCTCCAACAGTAGCCTAGCACTTTCTACGGACACTTATTTATTGAACGGAACTATTTAATGAAAAAAAAAAATAATTGACACTGGATAGATGGACAAACGGTTGCTGTTTCGTTTGTGCAAAGCCTCTAAACTAAAGTGACAGGAGGAACTGGACTGAAATGTTGAGTGGAATATTTTGGAAAAGTGTGGCACATCTCCAGGTACGACTACTGACTTGGGATCAGGTGTCTCTGGGCTGAATGTATAGCATTTTTCCATGACCTCATTCAACAATATTATTACCTCCGGCATTCCACGAGAGACTGCGGTCGCTTTCAGCTCGGATGTTTTTTTTTCCCCAAAACAAGTTCATCTGCGGCGAATTCAGACAGTAAGACTGAAGTCATATCACGGGCTGAGGAAATGTATGACAGTGTTAATCAAAGCAATAGTAGATTTCGAGCTTGATGTTGATTTGACTTTTGTTTTAAATGATTGCTTCCTTGTTTCAATAAGAGGACAAAGCAATGGACAGGATCGTTTTCCTTTTGCACAATATATGTTTCGTGAAGGGGCGGAGGAAATGTACTTGTTTTTGAAAATGTGACACATTTCAAAACCACAAATTTATTTTAGTTCCACTGATGTTTTGGTGTTTTATGTGTAAATAGTGTACAGTTGCGTAGTTAAAGTGGAGCTCTTTATGATCATGTGAGGTTGATATTCTTTACTGCACAGGTGGGCTAACATACCATGTATATTCAGTCCGGTCAATAAATATTTATATTGCCTTTCAGTGCTTCATTAGATTAGATTAGAAATTGAATTGTTTTACCGTTGATGTGTGATCATTACTGTATTCTGCTACCCATAATTTTGCCTCGCTCAGTTTTCACAGCTAGGAGGATATTAAAGTCAACATGAAATCGAAATGGACCATATTTACTTTCTTAATTCAGATTTTGGGTTTTATTGTGCACAAATAATAATTGTTTTCTTTATAATCTTTAACTTGCTCCATATGAAACAACATTATTTTTTGGCTGATGTCACCTAGGCTGCAAAAATGACAATTTAGGCAACAATAGCAAATAACGATACATCGCTATACAGTGAAATACATCACATTATGGAAGTAAAATGGATTGTGAATATCATTTCATGTTGGCTTTAAACTGGTTCAGTATGTCAGACATTAGTAAAATCTGTGAAAATAAGTTGCCACATCTGAGGCAGCCTGTCGATTACTGAAGACAATAATTTTGACTTGTCCCTCGGTGTACAGACAAGCCGTGAATTGTGTATATTTACAGTTAATACACTACCAATGTTATCACAAAAGTAGGCCAGGAAGATTAAAGGAATATTTCAGTCAAAAATGAAAATTCGCAGAAAATTTACTCAACCTCAGGCCATAAAATATGTAGCTGTGTTTGTTTCTTCATTAGAAGAGATTTGGAGAAATGTAGCATTGCATCAGTGTCTCAGCAGTGGATGCTCTGCAGTGAATGGGTGCCGTCAGAATGAGAGTCCAAACAGCTGATAAAAACATCACAATAATCCACACCACTCCAGTCCATCAGTTAACAGCTGCATGTTTGTAAGAAACAAATCCATCAAGATGCTTTTAATAGTTTTTAACCGTTCCATAATATTGTTTTTCTGCTGAATCAGGAGAGAAATCTGCACAGATCAAGCACCGTTTACAAACAGTCAAAAACAGATCAAAACAAATATGTGAGTGGATTTTAATGTGAGAGACAACAGGAGATGGGCTTTTTCACTGGAGGAAGCGTTATTATGGATTATGGACACATATTTTATGGTTCACGATACATTTTTATTGTGATGTTTTTATCAGCTTTCTGGACTCTCATTCTGACGGCACCCATTCACTACAGAGCATCCACTGGATCTACATCTTGGATGTCCTGAGGGTGAGGACATTTTCAGCAAATTTTCATTTTTGGGTGAAGTATTCCTTTAAAAGCTATTATTATTGTAAAGAACATCTCTGGGGAGGGAAAAAAAAGAGCTGTGAAGTTGTCTACAGTGTCATTTTATGGTTTGGACAACTTATCAACATATAATGACACATTTTACAGAACATCTACAAAGCATTGCACATGTAGTAGAAGATGACGATAATGTAGTTAGCCTTGCATGCTAATGTTATCAGTTGCCCGTGTCCTTTTCCGACCTCTCAAACTCCAGGAGTAGTTTTATTGTGTCCCAATCCCATTTGCTTCCATTTGTATGTGCACTGAGGTACAAGCCGAAATGATCATCTGTGGTAACAGACAACATGCCACGCATTACAGATACTACTCTATAGATCTCATAATAAATGGAAATGTTGAACGTTAGGACTCATAGTCAGAAAGTAATCACTCAAAACCAAATTCCAGACATTAGGTCATCTCTACCCATATTTTAAGACCACAAATATTACAGCACATTAGTATGCTATTAACACTACTGAAAGGCCACAAGATTGTATTAATAAGTGCTCAAGTTTGTCACATATTTTCTCGAAACCTCTTAGAATTGCTTAGAATTATGGTCAGTATAAGTATTTTCAATAAGTCCACTCTGGCAGATTTTTTTAATTTTAATTTCATGAAATTTGATCTTAGCAACCGAATGCTCCTTAATTAGTTACAACTGAAAGTGCTCAAGTGCCTGTGAATGTGCGAGTACATTATAAAAATCCATAAATATCACCGAGGAGCTAATCAGAGGTTCATTGACTAAATGAATAACGATCAAGTTTTTACTAGTTACTATGTTATTACTAGTAAGATTAATATTACTAGTTATTATTAGTTAGTAATTTTCAATGAATATGATTTTTATTTGTTGCAATGAATGTTACTATTAGCATACTGGGAAATTGATCTTTTACACAATGCAGTTGTCCTTCATTTGGTATTTTGCACTGAAATTCACTTTGTGAAATTTGGGTTTTAGTTTAAATTTATGCATGTGTTTTAACCCTATTTTATTTTCAAAATAAGGGGGAAAAATAGTTTCACAGATGATACTGCAGATTGAAAAACATTGGTTACACTTTATTTTAAGGTACCCTTGTTACAGTGTAGTTATACATTTAAGTACTGAGTAATATTAATAAACTACATGTACTTACTACATGGTTAAGGTTAGGATTAGGGTTTGGCGTAGGGTTACTTGCATGTAATTATGCATAATTAATTGTTATTATAATAGTAAGTACATGTAACATGTGTAACAAGGACACCTTAAACTAAAGTGTTACCAAAACATTTTAGCACAAGCAACCCACACGCCATGTTTTAATATTGCAAAATCCTTGAGTGTTTTCAGATTTGTGGCTGTTGTTTATTGTAGTGCTATTTCTCCATAACATTGGTCATATCTCCCAGAATGAAAAGCCAGATTCATCATGTTTTGCAAGCATGTTTGCCCTATTATCAGCTTGTTTACTCAGAATAAATAAATGTGGATGATTTTAATCTGTAGTCATAAACATAGAAGAGGTATGCCTTTCATTTGACATGTATGGTTGTGGTTACACAAAATGCATCTAATGCACACATGGAAATGTCAAATGGAGCTGCAATTAAGAACCTTTTAGTTCAGTTTTTTCTGAATAACAGCAAGCACAAGGTAACACAATTTACCCCTACACTCTAAAAAATGCTGGGTTGTTTCAACCCAATGTTGGGTCAAATATGGACTAACCCAAAGTTAATTTAAAAATGTAACCAAAATTTAACCCAACAGTTGGGTTAGTCCATTTCTGACCCAACATTGGGTTGAAACAACCCAGCATTTTTTAGAGTGTATAAGCTATTTGATCTTTGTTAAATTAGGCTACCATCCTCCAAAAACACATTGAAAGCAATGACTTTAGCATAAAGCATTGATGTTGAGTGCATCGAATCATTTCCAAACATTTATACTAATACAAAATGATGTGCATGGTATTGGTGGGCTGTGAAAAAGAAAGAAAAGCACAGACAAAAAGTAGTTTATATGTGATAATTGTTTGTCCATTACCTTCTGCTGTGGGTTTTGTTGTGTAAATGTCTTTTGTAGTGTAATATATACAATTTTATATTTTTTGGAATAAACTGGAGAGAAACCCAATATTACTGAGTTCTCTATGCAATGCAGTATCGCAATCCTAGCTGATGTCTTTATATTTTTTTTGTGTTAAACGCTGCAGGACAGTGAACTTCGGAGCAGAACTGAAAAATTCTGGCATAAATTGTTTTCTACGGCTGTTTTTCTCTTTCAGGTTGACTACTGACATGCTGGAGCAACAGTCTGAATCTTGCTGAGCAAGTTAGTCACAGTTTGCTACACTGTACACATGCTTATCTGGCTGCTGAATAATAGCACATTCAGCTTAATGACACATTTGAAAGCGTCTCTATCGCCCCCTTGAGTGCCGAGATTCTTTGAATGACATATACACTGAACAAAATTATAAACGCAACACTTTTGTTTTTGTGACACCCCATTTTTCATGAGCTGAACTCAAAGATCTAAGACTTGTTCTATATACACAAAAGGCCTATTTCTCTAAAATATTGTTCACAAATCTGTCTAAATCTGTGTTAGTGAGCACTTCTCCTTTGCCGAGATAATCCATCCACCTCACAGGTGTGGCATATCAAGATGCTGATGACTCAAGTCGGTTACGACGACGAACTGCAGTCAGGTCGAGACCCCGATGAGGACGACGAGCATGCAGATGAGCTTCCCTGAGACGGTTTCTGACAGTTTGTGCAGAAATTCTTTGGTTATGCAAACCGATTGTTGCAGCAGCTCTCCGGGTGGCTGGTCTCAGACGATCTTGGAGGTGAAGATGCTGGATGTGGAGGTCCTGAGCTGGTGTGGTTACACGTGGTCTGCGGTTGTGAGGCCGGTTGGATGTACTGCCAAATTCTCTGAAACACTTTTGGAGATGGCTTATGGATAACGAAATTAACATTCAATTCACGGGGTGGTGGACATTCCTGCAGTCAGCATGCCAATTGCATGCTCTCTCAGAACTTGCGACATCTGTGGCATTGTGCTATGTGATAAAACTGCACATTTTAGAGTGGCCTTTTATTGTGGCCAGCCTAAGGCACACCTGTGCAATAATCACGCTGTCTAATCAGCATCTTGATATGCCACACCTGTGAGGTGGATGGATTATCTCGGCAAAGGAGAAGTGCTCACTAACACAGATTTAGACAGATTTGTGCACAATATTTGAGAGAAATAGGCCTTTTGTGTATATAGAAAAAGTCTTAGATCTTTGAGTTCAGCTCATGAAAAATGAGGGCAAAAACAAAAGTGTTGCATTTATAATTTTGTTCAGTGTACAATACGGCTGCATGTTTGCAATGCGCTGCATTTGTGGCCTTGTGAAAAGTGCACTTAATTGCACTGAATGTGCACTTGTAGTAATTTCACAAGTCTATTAAGAAAAAAAAGGAATTGTAGATGATATAATATTTATGCAATAAAAAGCCCCTTAAGTGTACACTTTCATGACTGTTTCCTGACACACTTAAGTAGACTATTAAAAAGTGTGCACATTGTTATAATTTCAAATTAAACATTTTGCTTTAAAGTATATTTTAAATCATTATGTTTTAATAATATGTTGTCATGCTTTAAAAAAGTACACTTATTTTGATGTGCTGACTAACATACTTAAGCACATGTGGGGTACTTGATTATAATTTGAACTGTAGTGTGTTATTCAATATTACTGTACATTAATAGTTAATATATGTTAAATGTATTAAATTGCAACTTCATCATAACAAATGTGTAATAACAAATATATTTAAATGCATAAATGACATATATTTTTGTAAAGTCACAAATTATTTTCAGTCCATTCGACAGTACACTTTAACCATATTTCAAACACAAAATAATTATGACGTTTCATATAAGTGGGTTAAAAAAAGCACTCTAAAGTTCAACCAATTGCATTTAATATAAATTTAAACTTTAATACATTTTCAAGTATTTCCAATTAGCATGCCCAAAATCTTTTAAAAAGTATGCTAAAATGTGCTTCTTTTTTCAGTTCAGTCTCCACTGATTAACCAATGGAAAAGTTTCCAGACTGACGGATAAATCTATAAAGCTATGCTTATGCTATGTGAAGGATCTGTATCATATTGGATGTTTCAATAATATTTTTATTCTTGCATGAATCTCTTACATGAATAACTTATAGTTGTATTTTTAGCCATGTATGACCTACTGAAATTAACAAGACATGTCTTGACCCGATTGCTGCAAATGTATCTGAATCACTTAATTAAAATGCTCGGAGTGTGTATAATTACAACAGTGCGTTATGAATAAAGTGCAGATGGCTGTTGTAAAGCTTCATTCTGGCAAATATGGATATTATGTGCTCCGCTTCTTTCAATCTATCTAAAACATGACCAATATGTTTAGATTTGAAGATTATTCCATGAACACTTCATTAAAGGGATAGATCATTCAAAAATGTAATTTCAATAGGAATCCAATCTGGTATCCTGCTATTCATTGTTTAAGTCATTATTTACATATTATGTTAATAGGGGACACAAAAAGCACCAATATCAAGCGCTTCACTAGTCCTCTTCACCACTCGCTACCATATAGTACCAATAAATGTAGGCTACTATATATGTCAATATCACCTCTTTTGTATTTCACATCAATCCAGTTGTTTGTTATGGCACAAAATATCATCTAACCATTGCACTCCTTTGGGAAATCACATTGCTAAACATCGCCATGGGTGTTAATTATCAATCCATGTTTCTCAACCTCACAGGGATTGTCATATATCAAATATCGAAATGGCCAAAGATTCCATATCAGCAATACAAGAAACCCCTCTGTACCATTCATCTGCCCGTGCTGCCTTGCCTCACGTCATATTTGATTGTTCCTGTGATGGCTCATTGCTCGCGGCACAGGCTGTCTGTGCTAATGTTGGAGGTGCGAGTCCCTGGACAGTGTCTTTGACTAGTAATGCAATTTTCATGTATAGAGGTGCCACTAGACCCACAATCCCTTGGGTCATTTAGGAATCATTTGGATTTTAATCATTATGAATGACCTTCATCAGAGTGTCTCCAGTCCTGCCAAAATGGGGGGTTTATATGACATGTTTCTACTAAGAGCGTATTTTAACACTCTTTGAACCAACTCATCTGCTCTATAAAGCCTTTTTACATAGGCTCATTGGAAAAAGTGCTTTATGTCTGCAAAAACTAAAACTTTCCAAAAGCATACCTATATATATATATATATATATATATATATATATATATATATATATATATATATATATACACTATATATCTCTCTCTTTTT
>NW_015505674.1:789754-793889 GCF_001515645.1 Sinocyclocheilus grahami
TATATATATATATATAATTCACTCCAGTGTCCAGCTGCTATGAGCACTAGAGCAAGTCAAACACAAATACATATGTATTAATTTCCACACAAATTATAATTAAAGGATGAAATTATTGATTATTAATCACCTATTGCTGTGTGCTTCTTTGCACAATGCTGTTATGGCCTCAAAAGGCTTTCACCATAGTGCATGATTTGTAAACTAATACATTTTGATGTTTGCATCACATAACCAGCTCCATATGAAAGACTTTTCTGATGTAGTAAACTTGCTCAGTAGCACACCTGGTACAGCACTGCGCTTAAGAAACAAGTTGCAATGAAAGAGCTCAGAAGCGAACTAAAATGACAATAATTGCTTCAGCAAATGTGTTTTTTATCTCACGATAGCTTTTGTTGACGCTACAGTAATGTTTAGTTCACTGGACATTTCAGCTGTGTCCAATTCAGGGACTGCATCCTTCAAAGGCTGCATCCGAACACCAAAGGCATCAAAGCGGCGCAACGTAGGCCCATTCGACGGCTGCTTCAAATGCGGCTTTGAAGGGATGAAGGATGTAGGGGTCCAAAAAACTCTTCTTTGGAACGCACTTCTGCATCATCTTGTTGAGCCAAGGAAGGAGGGGCCGCAGTCGCACAATTAAATCTGTGCAAATAATCATGGGGGCAAAAAGGGTCCATCACTAGTACCCATTGAAATCCTTGATTCCGAAAGGGCCTTTTGAAGTGGCCAGTGTTGAGCACTTCAGTTTGGAGTGATCCTTCAGTATGGCATGATTGTTCTTACTACAAAGTGCCTTTTGGAGGTGGATTACAATAGATAGTTCCTTCACAGCCCAGACGATAAACAAGGTAAATAAATAAAGGGCGTTAAATATTGATTAATATCTTATTAAGATTCGATTTTATAGATAGTTTATACTTTTTATTATATACATAAATCGGAGTAAGGCATGCATATTTAGTCAGGTCGTGAACTCAGTTTTGTTTTCATACAGTTGAATAGAACATTCAGAAGTTTGAATATAATTATGACTCCTCCGTAGATTAAACCGACCTATTTAACAACGCTTGGTTTGACCTTCACAAACTTCTAAGTTGTGGCTTTTGAAGTCTCCATCCTTTGAAGGATCATCTGTTTCAAATAAAACTGAACGTGTTTTCAGCGTCACTAGCTGGACATTTCACTTTGAAATTGTCCAGAATGAGCAAAAAAAAAAATAAATAAAAATCTGTGTAATATGATTTTGTAGAAATGTCTCCACAGGCATGTGTTTTGTTTGTTTGTTTTTTTCCCAGTGAGCCTGGGTTCATTTATTTTATTTTATTTTATATTATATTTTGTCTTTTGTTTCTTTTTTGTGCTTTTTATATAATTAAAACAACATATTAATGTAATAAAATTACATTGCATGTTATTAAAGCAATAGAACCCCCCCCCCACACACACACACACACGCACACACACACACAAATAAATGTTTCCTGTTGAAAATGTGTTTTAGTAACACATTCACTAAAAAGTCTGTCCACACCACACCCTTACATCACAAAACATAAATCCACTTAGCTCTAATATTAGCTTAGCACAAAGCTTCAATTCTCTAAGACATGGCCTAAATGTACCATTTATTCCCCAGTACCACCAAGCACCAACAACCTTTGCGATTCATCTTATCTTGCAACCAATTATCCAGTAACCTTTTTGTCTAGCGCATGCTAATCTGCCTGTGTGGCTAACATCCCTCCTGCCATAAACAGCCAGTGCAATTACATGCTCTTTTGCTCCAGGCTCTTGTGTTATTTGCCTCTTATTTACCCACCAATGCCCTCATATTGATCTCGGCTGTGACATGTGATCTTAATAATTCCGGCCTTTGTCGCTAGCCTGCGCTTGCTATCCTCTGTGGTGTTATAGGAGCCCGCAGGCACAGGCCCAGGAGAGCCTGAAAGGTGTGCGACGATAGACCGCACAAGTGTGTGATGAGGGTCATTGTGTTTGTCACTTCAGCAAAACTCTCAAGGTCTCCCGTGTTTTAAAAGTGTGCTATCCCCGTAGTAAGTGTGGGCACGCTAAATTGCTATTGTCAGTAGGGGAGCTGACAGCGTTATTAGGTATTTTTCGCTGGAGGTCGTCCAAGGTGAAATGAAATAGTAGTTAACCTGTGACATCCCCGAGCTAAGGCATATTAATAATGGCCAATGCATGTAAGGAGCGCCATTATTTCTTTCTAATGAGCACTGTCACTGGCGTTCAGAGGGCATGGCGAGTGCTGCTATCTACTCCCTGAGCTCTTTTCTTTAGATTTACGCTCTTTTTCTATGCTTCCTTTCTGCAAATCATAAAGAATTGCTAATGTGTTGTAGCCATTGTGTGCGACTACCTAAACTTACAGGAATAGTTCACTCATAATGAGTATTGCGTCATCATGTTCTCATACGTTCCAAGACTGTATGCTGTTTTTTTTTTTCTTTCTTTTACGTTTGTCAAGTGCAAAAAGTGCACTAAACGTATAATAGATAATAAAAGTAGTTTATTAAAATGTTTGTACTATATTCCAAGTTTTATGAGGTTATACAATAGATAAAAAATTTAATAAAAAATAGACAATATTCAAGAAAAGAAATATCAATGCACCATTTTTGTAGTCCACATGAGTTCAAAATCAAAATGATGGGATGTAAATATTCACTGTATTGGCACTTCCTGGTCAAAACTGCAGGGGGTGTGGGTAAAATCAAGCTCAGCCAATGGAATAAAATATATTGTGTTTTGGTAGTGGCATGAAAATATGGGACAGCATTTTTAGACAACAATAATAATAATAATAATAATAATAATAATAATAATGATTATTATAATAATAATAATAATAATAATAATAATAATAATAATAATAATAATAATAATAATAATTATTATTATTATTATTATTATTATTATTATTAATAAAATACAAAAACTATCATTTTTAAATAATATAGTCATTTTTGTAATTTGATGTTTTTCATTTATTTATTTTTATTATTATTTTTGTGAACAGAAATGGCAATAATAATAATAATAATGCGTTTTGGTAGAGGCATGCAAATGTGGGACAGCATTTTGTAATACTACTACTACTACTACTACTAATAATAATAATATTATTATTATTAGTAGTAGTAGTAGTAGTAGTAGTAGTAGTAGTAGTAGTAGTAGTATTATAATTTTAAAAAATACAACAAATATGATTGTTTTTACATAATATATAGTCATTTTTGTAATAAATCTTTATTTTAAAATGCTGTCCCACATTTTCATGCCACTACCAAAATATCAAAACCCAACATATCTTACTCCATTGTAGCAAAATAAAAATAATGACAGAATTGACATTCTCGAGTGAACTTTTCCTTTAATCTACCATAACAACTGTCCCATAACCCAATGTTCCTGCCATTGAATTAAACTCTCTTCAACACAGGCATCTAAATGCTTATAAAGCTGGTTTTTGCTGAATGACACAGCACTTTGCCTGCGGTGAAGCAAATGTGATTGCAGCCTACTTATTCTGCCTCACTACCCAGAGACACTCAGGCTTGGTTGCGGTATGCAGACATATTCAAAGTAATGAGCTGTGTGGACGTTCTTGTAGCAGAAATCACTTGAGAGCACCGGTGGCAGCCATAAGCCACAGCATGAGTTCACAAATGATCGTCCTCATTATACTGATGAGCGAGGGGAGTTTTCAGAGCCAGAGTAGTCCAGGACGCTCCATCATCTGTCAGCGAACTCCAGATGGGAGCACTTTCAAGAGCAATCAGGGACGCCGTGTGATTCATCTGCATGGACTCACAGTTATGCTTTAAAATGCCTTTTAAAAAAGACTCATATTTCAGAGTAGCAGTGGAGGATTATACTGTACCTTGGGAACTTTGATTGCTCAATTTACTGTTACAATTTAATTTCCCTGAATTGCCAACAAGAACGCAAAGGTCTCGCTCATCATTATAGTTGTAACATATTATATATTTTATGCATGTGCATTTTCAAAATTGGCAAGTCAGTGTGTTGCCTATATATATATATATATATATATATATATATATATATATATATATATATATATATATATATATATATATATATA
>NW_015505674.1:794108-797361 GCF_001515645.1 Sinocyclocheilus grahami
TATATATATATACGTTAGTGCTGTGGATCTAAAAAAAAAAAATCACACATTCTTTTCTGAAATGAGTCGCAATTAATCCCGACTACCATTAACGTTTTTAAATATACATTTATAGCGCAATAATTCAAGCTTCAAATTAATGTAATAACAACATAAAGACAGTATATTTTAATTGTTTAATGGCATATTGTTTCATGACTGAAGGTTAGTACTGATACTAATACTACTGATATCTCTATGAAATTGTTTTTTTCCCCCTAATATTTAACCATTGACTATAATCATTCAACAACTATCAGTTTTAACATTTATTAGACTTTAAAAAATAAATGAAATATAAAAAAGAATAATTTAAAAATAATGTAAGTGAACTTAAAGCAATATTCACATGTTCCCTATAATAAATATAGCTACCTGTGCCCTTCAGCAAGCAGGAAATATAGAAAAATTAAATAAAGTTGGTAAACACTAAATTCTTAATTAAATTTAAAAAATAAATACAAAAGTTATTGATTTCTTTTTTTTTCTTTCTTTTTTTTCTCAGACATCACAGCAGCTGGATATTAGGTTATTTTGGCTGCTTTAAGAGCTGCTGCTGCATGACGCAGATCTGACACGCATCGTATTTTCTCATAACTTTTTACCTTTTCTGACCCACTTCAGCTCTTAAAGTCTCTACTAATGAGCTGACGAGTTGAATCGGGTGTGTTAGATGAGGGAGACGGGGCTTCCGCTCCAGGAAAACACTGCCTTTCAGAGACATGCTCTTAAATGTGCCTTATAACCTAGATAACATACTTACATGCACAGTTTTAAGGCAGCTTTAATCACCTTTTTGGTAACTTCATAACTTAACTGACAACATAATTGCGACATTGCATGCTTGTAGTTTAATTTGCACTTTAATAAGAAATTATAAGCACGCGCCACTGCATTCGGGCATCCAATTGAAGAGCACGTATTATGAGCACACAATAATGGCTGACAGGACGGGAAATTTGTTTTTACTGACATATGGCCTGACAACATCTCATCTGACCGCAGTTCACTATTGTTCTACTGAAGCTCCTCGTCACCTGAACCTTTTCCGCGCTCGTTTGACTCGTGCCTGACTGGGTTGAGAGTACGCATCTGAAAAGTCTCTCGTTTTCTGTGGTCTTAAAGAAGACAGAAGCAGCAGTTGTGAGTGGGCTGGCCAACCCTAGCTCTGCCCCTGCGTTAATTGCATACATTTTTTTTTAATGTGTTAAACTGTAAAAATTAATCACATGCGTTAATGTGCTAATTCTGACAGCAATGATAGATAGATAGATAGATAGATAGATAGATAGATAGATAGATAGATAGATAGATAGATAGATAGATAGATAGATAGATAGATAGATAGATAGATAGATAGATAGAGAGAAAGCAGTTTTCAGTATTGGAAAAAGATAAGAAACATTACTAATATTTTGATTTTATTATTTTATTTATTATTTTGATTTCTGAAGGATCACGTGACACTGAAGAACTGTGACCTCCATGATGGAACACTTTAACTCCAAATGTCTAATGATGATTTACTTTCCTGTTCTGGTCTTGACACTCGGATGATGAACCTCAAGGAGTGTCTGTGAAGATGGATTTGGTTCTTCAGTGGTTTCCAGTCTGGAGTCAACCAAAATATGCAATGCTTAAAGGAAGGCAGTGAAGTAAAAACATTTAACTTCATCTTAAATGTTTCCTAAAAAATATAAAATATTTAATGACATGCTTTTGAAATGACACAACAGCACTGACATTTCATGAATGGAAGCATGGGAAATGTTCACCAGCTGTGGTCCTATCAATGCATCATGGCATAATTCACCTTGAGTCACCTGACAGTGAGAAATGAACTTTGGGCACAGCTGTGGCCAGAACCAGAAGGTTAACCTTTCATCACACTTTGTATTTGCTCTGTTGTACAGTGGTGCCACTAATGACTGTAATCGATCATCCAAAAAACGGTGTAGCAATCTGGCGTGACTTTCTTGCAGCAAAAACACCAATATTACCCCCAAGCAAGTCATCAATTTAGTTGGTTTAGAGGTTAAAATTTAGATGGATATTAGGTTATTTTGGCTGCTTTAAGAGCTGCTGCTGCATGACGCAGATCTGACACGCATCGTATTTTCTCATAACTTTTTACCTTTTCTGACCCACTTCAGCTCTTAAAGTCTCTACTAATGAGCTGACGAGTTGAATCGGGTGTGTTAGATGAGGGAGACGGGGCTTCCGCTCCAGGAAAACACTGCCTTTCAGAGACATGCTCTTAAATGTGCCTTATAACCTAGATAACATACTTACATGCACAGTTTTAAGGCAGCTTTAATCACCTTTTTGGTAACTTCATAACTTAACTGACAACATAATTGCGACATTGCATGCTTGTAGTTTAATTTGCACTTTAATAAGAAATTATAAGCACGCGCCACTGCATTCGGGCATCCAATTGAAGAGCACGTATTATGAGCACACAATAATGGCTGACAGGACGGGAAATTTGTTTTTACTGACATATGGCCTGACAACATCTCATCTGACCGCAGTTCACTATTGTTCTACTGAAGCTCCTCGTCACCTGAACCTTTTCCGCGCTCGTTTGACTCGTGCCTGACTGGGTTGAGAGTGCGCATCTGAAAAGTCTCTCGTTTTCTGTGGTCTTAAAGAAGACAGAAGCAGCAGTTGTGAGTGGGCTGGCCAACCCTAGCTCTGCCCCTGCGTTAATTGCATACATTTTTTTTAAATGTGTTAAACTGTAAAAATTAATCACATGCGTTAATGTGCTAATTCTGACAGCAATAATAGATAGATAGATAGATAGATAGATAGATAGATAGATAGATAGATAGATAGATAGATAGATAGATAGATAGATAGATACTCGTTTGACTCGTGCCTGACTGGGTTGAGAGTACGCATCTGAAAAGTCTCTCGTTTTCTGTGGTCTTAAAGAAGACAGAAGCAGCAGTTGTGAGTGGGCTGGCCAACCCTAGCTCTGCCCCTGCGTTAATTGCATACATTTTTTTTTAATGTGTTAAACTGTAAAAATTAATCACATGCGTTAATGTGCTAATTCTGACAGCAATGATAGATAGATAGATAGATAGATAGATAGATAGATAGATAGATAGATAGATAGATAGATAGATAGATAGATAGATAGATAGATAGATATATAGATAGATAGATAGATAGATAGATAGATAGATAGATAGATAGATAGATA
>NW_015505674.1:797463-798314 GCF_001515645.1 Sinocyclocheilus grahami
GATATATAGATAGATAGATAGATAGATAGATAGATAGATAGATAGATAGATAGATAGATAGATAGATAGAGAGAAAGCAGTTTTCAGTATTGGAAAAAGATAAGAAACATTACTAATATTTTGATTTTATTTATTTATTATATATTTTGATTTCTGAAGGATCACGTGACACTGAAGAACTGTGACCTCCATGATGGAACACTTTAACTCCAAATGTCTAATGATGATTTACTTTCCTGTTCTGGTCTTGACACTCGGATGATGAACCTCAAGGAGTGTCTGTGAAGATGGATTTGGTTCTTCAGTGGTTTCCAGTCTGGAGTCAACCAAAATATGCAATGCTTAAAGGAAGGCAGTGAAGTAAAAACATTTAACTTCATCTTAAATGTTTCCTAAAAAATATAAAATATTTAATGACATGCTTTTGAAATGACACAACAGCACTGACATTTCATGAATGGAAGCATGGGAAATGTTCACCAGCTGTGGTCCTATCAATGCATCATGGCATAATTCACCTTGAGTCACCTGACAGTGAGAAATGAACTTTGGGCACAGCTGTGGCCAGAACCAGAAGGTTAACCTTTCATCACACTTTGTATTTGCTCTGTTGTACAGTGGTGCCACTAATGACTGTAATCGATCATCCAAAAAACGGTGTAGCAATCTGGCGTGACTTTCTTGCAGCAAAAACACCAATATTACCCCCAAGCAAGTCATCAATTTAGTTGGTTTAGAGGTTAAAATTTAGAGGTTAAAATCTTATTTTTTAAGCGAATATATATATATATATATATATATATATATATATATATATATATATATATATATATATATATATATATATTATG
>NW_015505674.1:798530-817055 GCF_001515645.1 Sinocyclocheilus grahami
TATATATATATTATGCAACAATCTAACAGCATTTTGTTAGATGCTGTTAGAAAAGTAAACAAAAACTGTAACTGAAAATTATGAAAATGAAAATTTAAAGGCAACTGAACCTTAATTCAAGATATTCTATAAAAAAAAATTAAATTTAAATTAACAAACAAATAAACCTTTTATTTTCAAATCTAAGGCTAACACATTTTACTGGAAAACGCAACAAAAATGACTGAATAGAATGTTAGACTTTAAATTGTCAAGGGGCAGAGTAGACTTACTTATGGTCACAGTATACCATCATCAGGATAATTCTGTCAATTCTACTTTTATAGTTTTAACCTTTAGCGTTTTATCGGCTAATTTGTTAAGTTAAGTTGTTGAGTCACTGATTACATTAAGGGACAGCTATATGATGCATAAGATAAATAGCTCTTCAACAGTAGTCATGGCCTAATGGTTAAAGAGTTGAACTTGTAACCCAAAAGTTCTCAGAGTCTCAGGTCCGGCAGTGCTCTCTTCTACCCTCAATACCATGACTGAGGTGAGACACTTGAGCAAGGCACCGAACCCCCAACTGCTCCCCAGGTGCAGCAGCAATATGGCTGCCCACTGCTCCAGGTGTGTGCTCCACTTGGATGGGTTAAATGCAGAGCACACATTCCAAGTATGGGTCACATCCTTGGCCACTCACTCACTCACTCACTCACTCACTCACAACAGGGGTTTCAAACCATGCTGCAGCAACAAAGTCAGAGTGTGCATTTTCATCCTGAAAATGACCTACAGATATGTCCTTAAAAGGTCCATCCCTTTTGAAAGTCAGTGTTTAATTTGTACATTGCCTGTATGGTATAGTCAAATACCCCATTTGAGCTTTATAGGCACAATCATCCTGTTGCTTATAGCATCATGTCAGTAGAATAAAGTAATGCTCCATGAGTTTTCTACAATATTGTAGAAGCGTCATTCTGAGCAATCATGAACATCTTGCAGTCTAACTAGATGCTTTGGCCTTAAAACAATAGCTTAGTGGATTGTTTATTGGATTGTCTCAGTGCGTACGCTTGAAACCCTCCTATAATGCAGCATGCCTATTAATGTGCGAGATGTAATGTAATCTGTGGAAAGGTAGAGCCGAACACAAAACGCCTGTGATAGGGATTCTATTATCTAGGTCTTGCTTCTGGCACCTCATGAAACATGGATGATAGTTTACCCATAAAAGACTCAATTTCCCTTTGATTTATACAAGAAATAAATTCTGAAAAGGTGAAAAGTCCAAAGGATGCATATTTTATGTGCCGTTGCACGGGCTAATGCATTTTAAATAAGCATCCCTAAAATAGAAAAAAAAATATGTGTGGTAGAAAAGGGTTAGACATTCACACAAACTCTTTCTTAAATTTTGATCAGTGATTTGTTTGAGGTTTTTGTTGTCGGCTTTGGCAAGTACAACTCAACAGATACTTAAAAGGGCAGAATGAAGAGTCATTCATCCTGATAGTGTGTTTACTGTTACAGAAATGACTAGAAAAGTATAAAGTTTAATTGTGGATTTCTGAAATGAATAGAACAAATCACTTTTTTTGGATTTTGTTAATTAAACTAAAAAAAAGATCTTCTGTATCACATCTTTAAATTATTACTACTATATATAGTTTGTCAATGAATCGTCACAATAATAGTTCAAACCATTAAGGCTCATTTATACCAACTATAAAGATAACTACATCTATATTACTGTCTATGTGATTTACCTCTCATTTCGACAATGCACGTGAATGCAAGCAGAGTCGATCTGGTCTACCCTACACTCTTAAAAATAAAGGTGCTTCACGTTTCCCAAAAGGTTCTTTGTGGTGAAATAAGGTTCTTCAGATTACAAAAACACAAGAAAGATATGGTTCTTTAAAGAACCTTTGACTGAATGGTTCTTTGTGGAACCAAAAATGGTTCTTCTATGGCATCGCTTGAAGAACCTATTGAAGCACCTTTATTTTTAAGAGTGTATCTCAATCCCCTGAGAGCACATATACATCTGAAAGACGTATTTGCTCATCTGCAATATGTCTGTAGGCTGTTTCCTATCAGATGTCTAATAGACGTTTAGAAGATGTCTTTAAGATGTTTATGATTTAGGATGTATGTAAAACTGATGTCTGAAAGATGTCTATGATATGTTTGTACACAGCAGACGCTTTCCAGATGAAGAGATCTTTAACAGACCTCTTGCAGAGTTCAGTAGTCAGGGCACTGATCAGGGAGTCGACCATTTAAAGGGCTGTCTAAATTGCGAATTCCGCTTCCAACTTTGACTCAGTTTCCATGACCGCCAGATGAGCATGAAGCAGGCAAAAAGTAGGGATTTTCTTCCTACAATCGCACTTGGAATGGCCAGCAGCATGATATTTAAAGCACAAGTGTTCTGATCTGCAATGGTCAATGGTCAATTGTCATGTACGTTGTGTCACCGCAAATCCTGCAGTCCTTTACCCCAGCTGAAGTCTTTCCACGAGCTCTCCCAGGAAACACATATTCAGCTCTTGCTTCTTCAAGACGTCAATCAGCTGTGCCAGAATATCGGCCATCCGATTCAAACTGGACTGATCTTTTGCATCAGGTTTAGATTTGTCAGATCCACTGGTTCCCTGCTTAAAACCCAATAAGCACAGACTCAGGACCAACATTAACATGTTCGCAACTGTGCATAGATATCTGTGCATTTTGACCGACAGCATATTCATTTGTGCTTGCTCTCGACTTGCGGTCACGCTGGAAACTGTCTAAAAGCTCCTGAACTTCCTTACAGGAAACGTTGTGCTATTTCAGATTTCCAATACACTCCATTCTGTGTGATTTATAAGCGTTTTGAAAAGTGGGGGTAATGTCCTGAAAAGTCACCTTCTCCTTGTAATACCTATGTCATACCTTTGTCATTATACAAATTTATGTCCTCATTTGTCACAAACACACACACACACACACACAATAGACAATAGTATCAAATTGGTTATTTGGCGAAATGGTTCCTTTATAAATAAATCTATGTTGTACCAGAAAAAGGGACTTTGGTATGGCTTGCTTGTGGCAATGGACAAGGTAGAATAACAAAGACTGGTAACACTTTACTTGAAGGGGTGTGCATAATCATGACATGACACCTACATGTCATGAATATGAAGGAGGTTTTATGCATGTTTATGACAACTGTCATTAAGTGTCATTCACTCAGTTATGTATTTTTTTATGCAAATATGACATTATTTGACCTAACCCTACCCCTACCCTTACCCCTAATCATAGCCCATAACAAAGACATCTCAAACAATGTCATCTTTGCATTAAAAATTACATAACTGAGCGAATGACACTTAATGACAGTTGTCATAAACATGCATAAAAACCCTTCATATTCATGATATGTGTCATGTCATAATTATGTAGGTGTCATGTCAGTCTTATGCACACCCCTTCAAGTAAAGTGTAACCCAAAGACTATTTGGAATTTGTTGGGGAGGAAAACAAAAGCCTTTCTGATGTACAATTTATCTGAGCAGGAGATTCATTTCAGGTACACAAACTAACAGACATACCGAGACACCTGAACATGTATGCTGTATAAGTGCAGTACGTACACGCACAAAAGTTTTTTTTAATTTTTTTCTAGTTTAAAAGTGTTTGCACGGGTTTAGAAAACTTTTTTAAGTTAACTCAAATATTAAGTAAACGGCAGTGGACTTCTGTTTTGTGTAACTTACCCAGCACTGTCTAAACCTCCCTATATTCCAAATCAGATTCCTAACTATCAGCTCGCACTCATTCCGAAACAAACCGAAAACTGTTCTTGGTTCAGTGAGTTGATGACTCAAGAAAGATCCTCTAGGACCGAGTGTGATTCATGAACAAATCGTTTGGAGGTTTTGTGTTTTAATCGACTTGACAGAAACCGTTGATGATGATGCAACCTGAAATTATTCACTTAAATAAAATGGAGAACATTGTGAATATGTGCATTGCATTTTCTGTGCTGATGTATTTTAATTAGCCCTCGTTTTTCAAAAGTATAAACAACATAAGGAATCGCGCCTCGATTGAACTTTTGTCGTATCAGATGTGATTAGACTGCGCAGTCTCGGACGTCACCATCTTTGATATTCACTTTAGTCACTGTTGCTATGGTTACAGGTCAAATAGATTACTTGAATTCACACCTGAACATTCATGGTCTTGAACAGAAGTGTTCTTTTGGATTGTGTGTTTGATTGAATGGTAAGAGTGGCAAGAAAGACAGCAATAAAAGGTTAGGTAATTTTTACCTAACGTGCAGCATATGAATACATTAAAAATGTTATTAACTTGTGCTAAAGTGCAGCGTGAATCTTTTATGTGGAAAATGTCACTGTATTTCTGAGCATGTTCTTCTGTTTCTTTATTTGCATGGCTCTTTCCATCTACATGGTTTGAGCCTTCTCAAATGCCAGACTTGGTGAAAAATGTCATATGACAGCAATAAAAGGTAAGTCAAATCTCAAGGTTTTATATGATTAACCTTTAATTCTGGAAAAAACAAAATCACAGTATTTTTGAACATGTTCTGCTCTGATTTTTCTTTGCATCCTTCCATCTACATGTTTGAGCCGCTATAACGGTAAACATATAATTGTATTAGCTTGTGCAAAAGTGCAGCTTGAATCTTATATTCATGTAGCATTTGGACCAATCAGACACACAACTTTTTGTTATATTTAACAAATAATATCGAACTCCCCATCACCTAACCAAATGGCCAATTACGAGGGTCTATGGACCCTTCCCCCGAAATGCACCTAACACCTCAGAAAAGCAGAACAGGCCTCTGGTTCCATGGTAACCAATGCTGATATCACTGGTTTTATGGCCTAAAAGGAATGCAGGGGATAAACTCCCTCATTTTCCTCATAAGAAAGGCACAAATGCACAGGAGAAACTGACGTTTCTACTAATTAATTCATAGGAAAACCTTCTTTGAATGAACAACCATTTTCTTCAGGCCATTGTGTATATTATTGCTGTGTTGTATTTAATCTGTTGTATTATAGACTATTTTTATTCATGCTTACGATAAACCACTCATTCATATAAGTAACTCTACCATGTCTAGTATCTATGAATTCGTCTTCGGATGATCTAACTGAGAGTGCATATTACATGCTGATACCTCTGCAACATATGGATGTTCTAAGAATCATTACTAATTTCTGCATCAACACCCAAGTGAATTACATATGCAAAATACCATGCTTACAGACAAAGACTCATAAAAATCCTCAGTATTTCCAACCTCCCGCTTGGGAGTTCAGCCTTCCTCATTGGACGAACCCATCTTGAGAGGCGTGAATCTCTGCAGGCTTTAAAAGGCCACACTCCATGTGACCCGCCCCTGTTCGGTGGTTCAGTGAGATGCTAAGATGAAGATGTGAGAAACGCTCCAGGATACCAAAGCTCGTGCCAGGCTCCGGCCTAGTCCTTTTCATTCATCAAGTGATTCTGACTCAAACTAGCTCTTTCTCATCAACCAACTTCAGCAAGATCTTGGGGCCTTAAGATTGCATCAGGAATCTTTTTCAGACATACGCAAGTATCAAACTTAGTCGATTTAATTGATGCATTAAGTATCAGTTACACCTTTTTACAAGGTTTGTTTGAACTAAGAATCTGACGTTTTCCCTCAGGTTTTAGATCTGCTGAATATGCAAAAATGGTTCCATAAATGTCATTCCTTATGTCTCTTTCTTTAGTGCTAAACTTTAACCCTTTCCTATACCAACTGTATGTGTGTGTGTGTATGTGTATGTTAGACCGGCTTAATGTGTTTATGTAGTATGTTAGACTAGTTTAAGTGTTTATGTAGTTAATAAAACCTTACTTGTATCACACTTGACGTGTTCATTGTTTACTCATAACCGGAGTCAATAATCATGCAGATTTACGTTACAAACTTATAGAATTGTACAGTAAGAAAGTTATTTCCTTTAACCAGGAAATTAACATTCTTAGAATTGACAAGACGGTTGACCCTGAGTGGTCAGCTAAATATCTACAGTGGATCTAAAATATGAATAGTTAATTATAACTAGTTATGGTTAATTATTCATATTTCCCCATGAGCTAAATTCGCTACAGATTGGTGGAGAATGCGGGCATGATAAAACGAAAGTTATGAGTTTAAACACTGGCAACTTAAAAAGTGTGTGCTTGATAGCCCAGGTTAAAATAGGACGTGACTTCAGATGCCCGGTGGTGTCCCTATTTGCTGGCTTGTTGAGATGCAGATAAAGTGGGGGTTTGAATTGGTACCGCTATTATAATTGGTAGAGTCTTTATGTATTTCATGCTTAATGGCATCGGTGTAAGGTTAATCTGATTTTAGCAAAGAAACCCTAATTTCAGTATTAAAGCATAAATCTGTCCTGACAAAGCGTAAGTCTGAATCTCAGCTCAGCGGCATGTCCAAACTGTACCATAATGTAATATGCTTTAGTGAAGAAATCACAAAATTGCAGTATTGTTTAAATTGTTTCTTTGAAGAAGAAATCTCAGTACAGTTATATCAAGGTAGATGTGAGCGCTGCTCCCCTTTCTACAGCATAAAGGCCTTATAGTTTATAATTAGATTGAAGCAATTCATCTACACTTTGACTGCATATATATAAGCCGAGCAACCTGGTGGTCATTACTGTGTTTCACTCACTGAGTGAAATTAAAGGTGTAATACTGTACTTTAGTACTCATATGTGAGGCAAACATAACTACATATATGTTTAAACCGGTTTTAACTTACAGTAAACACGTTTTGTAATTCTTTAAACAAGTGCAAGAAGTTTATTGTTACATTAGAGAAGCACTCACCGAAGTGCTAATGTAATGCAACAAGTCTTGAAGGTTGAAAGCACCACGTTCTAAAACTATGACTGTTTAACATAGACAGACATTAAACTGCATTAATTACACGGGCATGCATTGGTTACCGTGACAACAACGTGTCACAGGAAGTGCTAACGTCACATAGCACAACACGCCATGTTTGTAAACAAACCATTTGAAGCAGCTAAGCTAACACGACTTAGCATAGTTTCATTTTAGGCTAAGCTACCAAATAGCTTTAACAATTAGGGGTTAACACTCTTTAATTGAAGCTCTTAAATACAGCATGCGTGTGTCCAGTGTGAAGCAATTTGAATTTAACCTAATCCCTCGTTTCTGATTTTTCCATTTCTCTTCCTTCTTTTTCTTCTTTTTCTATGTTTCTCAATCTTCAATTCATCTCAGCGAATTTAACTATCTTAGATGTATCCTTCCTGAATGCTATTGCTCAGTTACTAGTTAATTAAATCTAAATGTAATTACATTTTAACTGTCTATCTAGAGATGAATCATTAAGTTATTGGGTGTTTTTAGTGGCACAGTGAATAACGCGCTACGGAGGGCGGGGCACACACATGGCATGGCCCAGCATGGGAGCTGAACACGCAGCAGCTGTGACCAGACATGGTGTGTTGCCCAACACAAATCAGTTAATCACGAGTGCTACTGATTGTTCCTAATATCAGATTGATTACCCTGTTTTAATAATAGAAGTCAGCTAATTTTAAATCCATTTACATGTTATGCCCCCTTGATGTTCTCTCTGAACCTCAAAAGGAACCAGAGACATTTCTATTTTTGATTTGTTTATTTTCAAAAATAATCAGCATAATCTGAATAGAAATGCTCTCCTTTTCCTTCTGCTTTTCCCTTTTCTCCTTCATACCTCAGAGATGAAGCTTGTTTGGGGAACCGTCAGCAAATTCTGAGTGATAATTTGACAATAATTTGACCATTAAAAATTACATAACTGAGCGAATGACACTTAATGACAGTTGTCATAAACATGCATACAAAACCTTCATATTCATGATATGTGTCATGTCATAATTATGTAGGTGTCATGTCAGTCTTATGCACACCCCTTCAAGTAAAGTGTAACCCAAAGACTATTTGGAATTTGTTGGGGAGGAAAACAAAATTTACCTTTCTGATGTACAATTTATCTGAGCAGGAGATTCATTTCAGGTACACAAACTCTAACAGACATACCGAGACACCTGAACATGTATGCTGTATAAGTGCAGTACGTACACGCACAAAAGTTTTTTTTAATTTTTTTCTAGTTTAAAAGTGTTTGCACGGGTTTAGAAAACTTTTTTAAGTTAACTCAAATATTAAGTAAACGGCAGTGGACTTCTGTTTTGTGTAACTTACCCAGCACTGTCTAAACCTCCCTATATTCCAAATCAGATTCCTAACTATCAGCTCGCACTCATTCCGAAACAAACCGAAAACTGTTCTTGGTTCAGTGAGTTGATGACTCAAGAAAGATCCTCTAGGACCGAGTGTGATTCATGAACAAATCGTTTGGAGGTTTTGTGTTTTAATCGACTTGACAGAAACCGTTGATGATGATGCAATCTGAAATTATTCACTTAAATAAAATGGAGAACATTGTGAATATGTGCATTGCATTTTCTGTGCTGATGTATTTTAATTAGCCCTCGTTTTTCAAAAGTATAAACAACATAAGGAATCGCGCCTCGATTGAACTTTTGTCGTATCAGATGTGATTAGACTGCGCAGTCTCGGACGTCACCATCTTTGATATTCACTTTAGTCACTGTTGCTATGGTTACAGGTCAAATAGATTACTTGAATTCACACCTGAACATTCATGGTCTTGAACAGAAGTGTTCTTTTGGATTGTGTGTTTGATTGAATGGTAAGAGTGGCAAGAAAGACAGCAATAAAAGGTTAGGTAATTTTTAATTTACAAAAAAAATCTGAACGTGCAGCATATGAATACATTAAAAATGTTATTAACTTGTGCTAAAGTGCAGCGTGAATCTTTTATGTGGAAAATGTCACTGTATTTCTGAGCATGTTCTTCTGTTTCTTTATTTGCATGGCTCTTTCCATCTACATGGTTTGAGCCTTCTCAAATGCCAGACTTGGTGAAAAATGTCATATGACAGCAATAAAAGGTAAGTCAAATCTCAAGGTTTTATATGATTAACCTTTAATTCTGGAAAAAACAAAATCACAGTATTTTTGAACATGTTCTGCTCTGATTTTTCTTTGCATCCTTCCATCTACATGTTTGAGCCGCTATAACGGTAAACATATAATTGTATTAGCTTGTGCAAAAGTGCAGCTTGAATCTTATATTCAAGAAAGCCACTGTATTTCTGAACATGTTCTTCTCTGTTTCTTTCTTTCCATGATTCTTTCCAACTACATGTCATGGTTTGATTCAACACAATGGTGAATATGGTAAGACAGATCGCATGACAGCAATAAAGGGTAAGTCAAATCTGAATGTGAATACATTAAACTAAAAAAAAAATTAAACTTGTTAAAAGGTCCCATGACATGCTGCTTTTTGGATGCTTTTATATAGGCCTAAGTGGTCTGTTATGTGACAAAAAAAAAATAGTGCTTTACACATTGTCATCTCATATTTCCTAACATCTTATTTTTGTACTGTTGATTATTTTCTCCTCATTTTTATTTATTACTTGTTTGAGAAAGCACTGCCTCCTTTGCCTTCTCAGAGAAAGAGTTTAATCCCTTTAAAGTTTTTATCATTCCTCTGACAGGAGAGCTTCCTGCTCTGTGTAGCTCTTTTCTTTTCACACTCTTACAGTGGGAATTCTCAATGTCGAGTTCACACTCAAGTGGCCTTTGTGATTATCTGCCTCCTTCCTCTTAACAAATGTCCTCCCTTTCTCCTCGCCAGTTCTGCTTTGCTCTGCTCCCCCAAAGGATGCTGGGTAGGACAGTGAGGCAGCAGGGTTTGGAACTAATGACCTGATGAAGAGGAGGATAGTGGATGTGATTCACCTCCTCTTGGGGAAGGTGTAGCGATTCTGCCGTGGCTCTCGCTTACAACCGTCTCTGCATGGCGAGAGTTACTGTGCAATCAGCTGACAAAGGCAGAAATTCCTAAAGTGTTTTCAGCCCTCGCAGACAGACGCATGACAGAAAAGAAGAAAAGAAAAAGAAATAGTGTATACTGTTATAATATTGTATACTATTATAATATTGCAGATTTTAATTGAAACATTAAAGGAATAGTTCACCCAAAAATGAAAATTTGCAGAATATTTCCTCACCCTCAGACCATCTAAGATGTAGATGAGTTCGTTTCTTCATCAGATTTGGAGAAATGTAGCATTGCATCACTTGCTCACCAGTGGATGCTCTGCAGTGAATGGGTGCCGTCAGAATGAGAGTCCAAACGGCTGATAAAAACATCACAATAATCCACACCACTCCAGTCCATCAGTTAATGTCTGGTGAAATGAAAAGATGTGTGTTTGTAAGAAACAAATCCATCCATTATTAATATGTTTTTAACTTCAAACTGTTGCTTTCAGCTAAAATATGAGTCCTCTATCCATAATGTTGCTTTATCCAGTGAAAACGTTGCCTGGTCCGAATCAGGAGAGAAATCTGCACAGATCAAGCATCAAAACAGTCCAAAACAATTCAAAATAAATATGTGGTTGGATTTTGATTTGAGAGACAACAGGAGATGGACTTTTTCACCGGAGGAAGTGTTATTATGGATTATGAACTCATATTTTGGCCAGAAACAATGGTTTAAAGTTTAAACGCCTTAATGATAGATTTGTTTCTTACAAACACACGTCTTTTCACTTCACAGACTGTTGCTTTCAGCTAAAATATGAGTCCTCTATCCATAATGTTGCTTTATCCAGTGAAAACGTTGTCTGGTCCGAATCAGGAGAGAAATCTGCACAGATCAAGCATCAAAACAGTCCAAAACAATTCAAAATAAATATGTGGTTGGATTTTGATTTGAGAGACAACAGGAGATGGACTTTTTCACCGGAGGAAGTGTTATTATGGATTATGAACTCATATTTTGGCCAGAAACAATGGTTTAAAGTTTAAACGCCTTAATGATAGATTTGTTTCTTACAAACACACGTCTTTTCACTTCACAAGTCATTAACTGATGGACTGGAGTGCTTGTGGATTATTGTGATGTTTTTATCAGCTGTTTGGACTCTCAATCTGACGGCACCCATTCACTGCAGAGGATCAAATGATGAGCAAGTGATGCAATGTTACATTTCTCCAAATCTGATGAAGAAACAAACTCACTTACATCGTGGATGGCCTGAGGGTGAGGACATTTTTAGCAAATTTTCATTTTTGGTTGAACTATTCTTTTAATATTATACATTTTATATGTCTTTACTGTCAGTTTCTGGAAAAATATATATATATATATATTTTATTTTTTCATATATATATATATATATATATATATATACACACACACACACACATTTCTAACAATAACAACAACAATCTTAACGAGCCCACATTTTTTTAACAAAACATTTAAAACCAGGCTATAAACAAAAAACAAGCAGCACCACATTTTGAATGATTTTATCATCACCAATAAGCTTCCGACTACTCTTACAGTTTTTATTTTTCTTGAAAGGTTGAATTAGAATAGTTTGCATGAGCTTGATTGTGTAAGGTTGTGAAAGCTACTAACGAGTAGATGAGTGTACATGTTCAGCAACCGCTTAAACACATAATCCCTGCAGCACTCTATAGATACATCCAAATTATGGTTATTTTATTAACACTGTCAGCTGTCAAATCAGATTTTTTTTTCAGTACATGGAGCTCATTTAGTCCATTGGAAACCATTTTGTAATCTCAATTCATTATTAATCAAATGAATGCTAGATTTGTCAATATGTATAATAAATATCTGACATGCCAGAACACATGATTTTTTTTGACATTGAGTTACAGCAAGGGGAAAAAAATTAAAATGGAAAAAAGTGGGAGGCTGCACCAAAACTTATTAATCAATCCAAATAATTCCTGACACAAGCTTTCATTTTTCAGTGTCATAGCCCGGTATTCAAGAATCAGTGATTTTCATTCTTGGCAAGTCACTGCCTGTCTAAAACGCTGCATGTTTGCTTTTGTATTCAGTGCACTGGCTGAATCGTAACTCATGTCAGCACTTCCCTGGACTCGTAACATTAGCATGAGCAGAAAGACTCGCTCTACCTCCGCCGGTTTGTCCAAGAAGCCGTGTACTTCCTGTTGCGGTGCATTTATCATCTTCAGCTGAGTAAAATTTACAGATGTGTCCCCTCCATAACCCATCCCTGACCTTCACAGTAGCACGATTTCAAAAACGCCCAGTCAGTCAGGATGTATAACTTCAATGATGGCATCAGCAGAGCCAGTAAATGAACTAGACAAGGCATTGACATTGGAGACGCCATTGGTGACACATTGGGGAACACTGAGTGCAGATAGAGTCATAGCATACATGCTTAAAAAATTCATCTGCGGGCCCGCTGCCCTTCCATTGGAACATATGGATGAGAGTCATGGCTAATAACAGCCGTGGCTACACATAGGAAGCCATCTGCCTGCCTCATAAAGGGATCAAACACGCATCTCCAGCCAGAGCAATATCATCTGTGCAGGCCAACACCTGGGGTTTGGACCCAATGTCTGCCGGTGTGCACACAAATTCTGCAAGGTATAGGCTGTATGTGCAATGGTGAACCAGATAGTCAGGTAAATAATTGTGATTACTTTAATAGGTGCTTGTAATGCTGGAATGGGCCTGAGAGGGTAAATATAAGCTTTTATATATAAGTTCTATTTGTATGAGGTTTGTGATTCATGCAATCCACCTTTTTTTGCATTATTTATATAATATTATTTGTTTTGTTTTATGATATTATAGCATTCATTAACATTTTAAGTTTCAAAGTTTTAGTCATTTTAAAATGTAAAAATTTTAACATTTTAGTCATTTTACTTCAACTTAAGCTCATTTTAAGTCAGTTAGGAAAATTTCAGTATACACACATTTTATGCTTTGTACAATTTTCAATAAATTTATACAGTTACAAAAAAACATGTAATTTCATTTTTAAGATTGCACTTATGTTTTTTCCATCTAATATTAAAAAAATTAATTGCATCAATATTTTCATTGTCGTAAGCGAAACAGCTCACAGCAATGAAACGATTGATGCGTTATACATTCTAACATTAATAATATATTATATGAATTTAATAATAACATTAAAAACATTACAGGGATTTAATTCAACAAATGTAATCAACTGTAATCAAAAATGTGTTTAAAATGTATTAAAATGGAGTAAAATTATTTACATTTGTCCCTGCCGTGCTGTAGAAAGGCTCTAGATGATGTTATATGTTACAATTTTAAGAAATCATGAAAAAAACAGAAATAGTATTGCATGCAAAATGTTAGAAGCAGCTAAATATCACGTTTATCTAACATATCTAATATGATTTCACTTCAAAATACATTGGATTTTTGCCTTTATTGCTTTATGAAAAGTAATGAGACACCGTTTTGTAAATTATTCATGGAATGTGGCATGCCGTTTTATACATACCTTTCACACGTTTGATGTAAAATCTCCAAATTGCATGTTTCCCAAATGATTCACATATTAAAGCACATTCTACCAACTTCAAGCTATTTTGTAGCATGATTGGCATGCGTTATACACAACCTTGCTATTAGTCTCTGATAAATACTGGTCTGTTTACTCTTAACCTACTGGCCTCTCTCATTACTGTTGCTTTGCCTCCTCCAGAGTGTGTTTGAAGAAATGTAAAGCGCTTGTTTGAAGCGTTTAGAGATGCAGCCATGTTGAGTGTTCGTGTGTGTGTGTGTGTGTGTGTGTATCATTGGCATGCAAGCTGTCGCCGGTTGGCTGAGCAGGTGGGGAATGACCATCTGTAAATGAGCTGTTTCGCTCACAACAATGAAACGATTGATGCAATTAATTTTTCATTATGTACCTTGACCATGGCTCCTAATCATTTCAAATAGTGGATGTGAGGAGCAGAAAATAGGCATTTGTAACAGTGCGTTCAGACAGCTCCAGTGGGAACTTCTGAAAGGCTTTATTATTTGTTCATTAAACTGAATTTTTGCTTTCATCTGGGCTCTGCGATGAAACCCTATGTCCCGATCAAAAGCTACTAGTGCAACTAGTGCGTTTCTCAATAAAAAAGACTTTCGGGTGGGAATAACATCATTCATATTCCTTCTCTAGCCGATTCCCTGAAAAATGCAGCATGTGCAAGAAGTAAAGAAGTCAGACCTTTCCCAAAGGAGCAGTGAGTCTGTAGAAGTTTTTTTTTTTTTTTGGCAAAATGGAAAGGTCAAAATAAGTTCATTGCATCAGCTTAAACTTTTGACAAACAGAATAAGCAATCTGCCAGACAGAGTTCTGGAGGAAAGCATATGATATTCACTTGCAGAAGTGCCCTATAGGGGGCCGTCAAGAGACAGTGCTCTGATAGAAATGCCTGAGGAAATATAAGTAGAAGAAATACGGCAAAAGTCTGCAGAAAACATTTTCATTGTTTCTTGCCTGTTTGCACCAATTACTGTAACAAATGATGACGTTTTACTTTTACAGCAATAGTTTGCTACAAAAAAATATATAATAAAAAAAAAATAATAATAAATAAGTAAACAAATGGTCGTAATTTACTCACTCTGATGTTGTTCCAAACCCAAATGACTTCCTTTCTTCTGTTAAACATAAAAGGAGAAGTTAGGCATAGCGTTTGAGCTTCTGTTTTCCATATGAAAAAAAATGGAATAGATCCTGTTAGGCTCTGCAAAAATGCACCTTAAAAGAAAAGTGGTCAATGCATATTCTACATGAAATGCAAATTCATTAATCAATCATCAATGCACATGTTCCATTTAAAAAAAAAAATGTAATCAAAATTTGACACTGGTCCACAAAACCAGTCACAAGTCGCTGGGTATATTTGTAACAATAGCCAAAAATAAATTTTATGGGTCAAAATTATCGATTTATCTTTTATGCCAAAAATCATTAGGTATGTTCCATGAAGATATTTTGTAAATTTCTTACAGTAAATATATCAAAAATGTATTATCATTAGTAATATGCATTGCTAAGGACTTCATTTGGACAACTTTAAAGGCGATTTTCTCAATATTAATTTTTTTTTCAAATAGTCGTATCTCAGCCAAATATTGTCCTATCCTAACAAATGGATAGATTATTTATTCAGCTTTCAGATGATGTACAGTATACATCTCAATAAAAAAAAAAGACCCTTATGATTATGTTTTGTGGTCCAGGGTCACAAATGTCATAAAAAGATCTTCTGGTGAAAACGTCAGATATTATGCTGGAGTTCTCCAACCATTTAGTCTGGTTAAACCCCACCTCTTTCTTTTAATTGACTGCAAGCTTGCATTGAGCTCTGCCTCCATCCAATCAACAACCGATGGATAGAGACAAGTTCCTGCCTTACACTGTATTACTTTTTCGATAATCTGTTTCACTCAGATGTGCATTACCAAAACAAAAACAACAACAACAAAAAAAAACTGAATAAAGGTTCTTTATTGGTATCTCTGGTTCCCTGAAGAACCTTTAATGTCCATGTTATCTTTCCATTGCACAAAAGGTTCTTTATAGTGGGAAAGGTTATTGAGATTCATAAAAGGGTTTAAGAACATTAATAAAATAAATGGTTTACTGTTCACTGAAAGTTTATTTGCAGAAACAAAGATGTTGGCATCACAAACCTATGATAAAATACCTTTTTGTAACCTTTATTTTTAAGAGTGTACACCAAGAGTGTAAGTCTTCTGAAGCCATTCCACAGCTTTGAGTTAGGAGCAGACTGGCATGTAAGTTTCAGTTTTCGAAATTCAAGTTTAAATCGTGTCAAGTCAGGCAAGAACTAAGGGTGACATGCAAAAACAATATGATAGCTACAGTGGAGAGGAACATTATCTGTGAATTTCAGCACACAAGTCTACAGACTACGTTTATGGTGCTCTTTTTTGTGAGCTAGACAGTACACCATTCAAAAAAATAAAAAAATAAACAAGAGGTTGTAATGTACAGCATAATGACAAGGTTCCTCAATGTCAAGTATCTTCGCTCAACTTCTTATTCACTGCTATAACAAACTTTAAAAACAGAGGAGGGAGGCAGAGAATTCAAGCTATCTGATTTTAAATGGATGTGGTTTGCTCTGAATTGTGGATAATAAGATACAATGCAGATGCCCTAGAGCGACAGATCAGCAGCATGTCTAAAGCCACAGTCATTTGCATCTTGAGTGTAAATCTCACTATGGTGTGGTCGTAACTCCTGAATACAGAGCAAGTGTGAAAATTCTTGTTTGTGTCAATTAGACTGCTGACATTATGAATTTGGACAAAAGTGATAATTATAACGTACGAGGAGATTAAGGAAAATGTATAAAAACATAGTTTGACAAAGGCTAATTAGAAGAAAGCAGTACACGATTAATTTTAAGTACATGCAGTATATGAACACACAAAAAAATAACTTCCCATTTTAGACATTTTAAAAATAACAGTTTATTTATTAAAACATAAATCAAATGAAAATCTTTGTTGGCATTTAAAACTCAATAGTAAGACAATTTGAACAAACGATTTGAACATATTAGAGGTAAATCATTTATAAAAATAGAAAAAGTGGAGAACCCAGAGCAGAGCCTTGTTGAACACCCACAAATTCGAACTGATGTTTACGTTATGGGAGGTGGTCATGCTAACAAGGACACTAAAGACCGCAGCCGTTAACATTGCTGGAGCACCTCTTGAGATCAGGGGATTAACTCGCGCAGCTCTTACTAGCTGGCCTCCGTTACACATAGGCAGGTATAAATGGTAAAGTACAAGGATGAAGAGGCCCAATTCTACAAGTGTTGTTCAAAACCCGTATGATTTACGTTCTTTTTGAAACACAAAGGGGGAATTGTACTGATTGCTCTTTTCCATGCAATTAGTCCCCCATGGGGACTGAGCAAGGCTGGATTGGTAATTGGGCATACCGGCATTTTTGCGGTGGGCCGACACACTTAAGGGGCCGACCAAATTTTTACATTTTTTTTTGCCAGGGACAGCGAGCAGCCAGTGGCCAATTGGATTGTCTCCTTTATAGACAGCGTAAACCATCCAATCACAATGCGCTATAGACGGAGCGATGAAGTATTTTGCTCCGCCTATATAAAGATCGCTTCACTCCAACTTCTTCCTCGTCGGCTTTTCCCACGTTTTCACAGCAGCATTATCAAGAACAGGTTTGCTCTGCGGTGAGTGATGCGGGCCAAAGAGCCAAGGCAGGAGGAGGAGAGGAGAGTAGTTGAATCTGTAAAGTGCTTGATAGGGACTCGCAACAGAGGCAGACATAACCTATCCTGATGTGTGTGTGCGCCATGAGTGTAAAATATGTAGGCTAAACACTTTTTAATAAAATGTAAATTCGTCCCCCGCGCTTTTTTGGCCAAGTCAAGTGTGTTCATAGAGGTTTCCATGGGTCAATGCGAATAAATCCAGATTTAAATAAAAAAAGGCACGATATTGTCGTACCTGACATTTTATTCTTATCCAAAACATCTAGATGTGATATGAGTGTGATACATACATACATACATACACTACCAGTCAAAAGTTTTTGAACAGTAATATTTTTTTATGTTTTTTTTAAAGAAGACTTTTCTCACCAAACCTGCATTTGTTTGATCCAAAATACAGCAAAAGCCGTAATGTTGTGACTTTTTTTGCTATGTAAAACAACTGCTTTCTATTTAAATATATATTAAAATGTCATTTATTTCTGTGATCAAAGCTAAATTTCAGCATCATTACTCCAGTCTTCAGTGTCACGTGATCCTTCAGAAATAATTTTTATATGCTGATCTGTTGTTCAAGAAACATTTATTATTATTATTATTTTTATCAAAATTTAAAACAGTTGAGTACATTTTTTTCGGGATTATTTGATGAATAGAAAGATCAAAAGATCAGCATTTATCTGAAATAAAAAGCTTTTGTAACATTACACACTATACAATTCAAAAGCTTGGAGTCAGTAGAATTTTTTCCTTTTTGGAGAAAGAAATTAATACTTTTATTTAGCAAGGATGCTTTAAATTGATCAAAAGTGATGATAAAGACATTCATAATGTTACAAAAGATTTCCATTTCAGATAAATGCCGTTCTATTCATCATCTGAAAAATTCTACTCAGCTGTTTACAACATAACAAAAATAATAGAGGGTATTCTTTTGTTTTTTTTTGCAGCAAATCAGACTACTTGAATTATTTCTGAAGGATCATGTGACTTGAGTAATGATGCTAAAAATTCAGCTTTGAAATCACAGGAATAAATGACATTTTAAAATAGATTCAAATAGAAAACAGTTATTTTAAATAGTAAAAATATTTCACAATATTACTGCTTTTGCTGTATTTTTGGATCAAATAAATGCAGGCTTGGTGAGCAGAGGAGACATCTTTAAAAAGCATTAAAAATCTTACTGTCCAAAAACTTTTGACTGGTAGTGTATAGGCCTATCATATA
>NW_015505674.1:817875-844741 GCF_001515645.1 Sinocyclocheilus grahami
AGATCAGCATTTATCTGAAATAAAAAGCTTTTGTAACATTACACACTATACAATTCAAAAGCTTGGAGTCAGTAGAATTTTTTCTTTTTTGGGGAAAGAAATTAATACTTTTATTTAGCAAGGATGCTTTAAATTGATCAAAAGTGATGATAAAGACATTCATAATGTTACAAAAGATTTCCATTTCAGATAAATGCCGTTCTATTCATCATCTGAAAAATTCTACTCAGCTGTTTACAACATAACAGACTGAGACTTCAAAAAGAATGCCAACGCACCATAAATGTTTCACATAAGTAGTCAATTTTATTCGTGCAAAAGCCATAATGTTTGAAGGAATTATAATTATTATACTGAACAATAATAACTAATACTGAATATAAGTGCACATAGTGTTTATGTTATGAATTGGAATATATGATATTGCAGTTTGAATTTAGGATAACATGAATTCAAAAGTCATTCATTTAAAACAGTTAATGCAATAATCAATTAATTAATTCAGTTTTAATTTAGTTTAATAGTGAATAAATTACATGCATTTTTAAGGTTTTCGGAGCACTGAATATTCTGACATTTCCAATAGATATTGTTATTCAATCATTTTTGTTTAATTAAACCATTAAATAATGTTATTTATTGTTGGTATAGTGCAGGGGTAGGCAAGTTCGGTCCTAGATAGAGTCCTGCAGAGTTCAGCTCCAATCCTGAAAAAAAAAATTGCTATGGGAGTTGCCCCTGGGACGTTAGACGGCTGTCAGTGACGTTATTCCCTACGGCCAAAGGCCTAGGCTACATACCCCAAAATACTTACCTGCTAGGGCCAGACTCCTGGGCCTGGGGTAGAGCTCAAGGCTTGGAATCAGGAATAGATTCCTTTAAGGGAATACGACCAAGAGCCTAGAATCATACTAGTCTTGGCCTGTCACACAGGGGCTACCGCACGCTTCAGAAAATTTAGCTTTGATCACAGGAATAAAGTACATTTTAAAATATATTCAAACAGAAAGCACTTATTTTAAATAGTACAAATATTTCACAATATTTGCTGTATTTTGGATCAAATAAATGCAGGCTTGGTGAGCAGAAGAGAATTCTTAAAAAACATTAAAACATTTTACTGTTCAAAAACGTTTGACTGGTAGTAATATATCTCACTGGTAATACATATTGCCATAGATAAATTCAATTATGACAAAAAACAATGTGTCAGAGGAGACTAAGTTTGTGTGCTCATTATTGTGTACAATTGTTAACAATGTGTCCAGTCAACTATGTTACATGGGAACATGAAAAACCTTCTCACATCCTTTTAGGGTATTTTGTACCCACACAGATTGGAGTTTTTCATAACATCTCTTAAACTTATCAAAATTACATTTATGATGATACAATTTTCCTGTCCTTGTGGTGTGATCGTGCTGAGATTATCACATGGATCTTTGCTAAAAATATTATTTTTAAAGGGGTCATATGATGCAATTTCAAAATTTTTTTGGAGTGTTACGAGCTCTTGGTGCATAAAGAAGATCTGTAAAGTTGCAAAGACTAAAGTCTCAAATCCAAAGAGATATTCTTTATAAAAGTTAAACCACGCCTACCTAAAACAGCTCGTTCTAACACGCCCCCACATGTCTACCTCACTATGTGGGAAGATACGCTCCTTCGTCGAATCCGCTCACTCAAGCTCGCCGTGTGTGACGCTGTTTCGTTGTGAAAGCGAAACTACTTTTGGCCTTCCAAAAGAGGACACGACTAGAAATCAGTGGTTAAGTTGTATTTACAACACTGTTCCAGAACACTTCAACCCAAATATTCAGATGATTTTGCAGTAACGTGCCGGGGGCCTGATGATCACGAAGGCTCCCGCAGAAGCCTGTGTTATGGCCGCATGATCCAGGAAGTATGAAGCCGAAACCCGGCTTTTCTTACCGTCTGGACATATATCGACGAGTGAAATAAACACTGCAAGTCGAGCACCCGGTTTCTGAACCCAGCAGAGGGTGTGCCCATCGAGGACCTACCCTAGAAAGGGACAGAAACACACAGGTCCCGGGAAACACTGCAAAGAAACTAGCAGAAGAGTTATACACACTACCACCATCTCATTAGATACACACATATATTTCCCACCTAACCTCGGTCAGGTGGAGAGATGGTGGTTACAGGGGAATTAGGAAGATGAAGATAAGGGCAGTGATATGCTTAGAGCATCACCATCGTGTACAATGAAGCGACAGCCCGACCTGCTGCTGCTGCGTATGCCCTGGCATCCGAGCGAGATGTCAAGGAGGGGCGTTTTAGAGGAAAAAACGGCCTCTTCCATTCCTTCTCAATGTTTATATGGAAAACAGGAAGAAAGGAAAGCTCACCTGAGCTGGAGGGTTATGGCCAGAAAAATAACGTTCATCGAGATACTTCGTTACGTCACTTTCTTCACGGCAAGTAAAGCCTCGCTGTGGCGCGATTCATAATTTCCAAAAGCTCATCATACGCAGGGCAGGAGGATTGGGAAGGCTCAGCCTCAGCTTCTTTGCCCTCCTCAGACATTTCCTGCTTTTGCTGGGCTGATCCCAGCAGAGCACTGGCCCCTGAATCAGACAATGTTAATGAAATAACATCATCCTCCAGCAGCTCACTCTCGTGCACAGCCGACGATCACGGAAGGGAAACCCCTCTTCAAACTCATCGGCCAGATCCACCAGCGATCCCCACGAGCTCATTCTCTTCCGTGCCTCAGCATCGGCGGGTCCTGAATCGTGGGAAGCAGACAGCGGCCCCTTTTTCCTTGAAAAAAGAGAGACAAACGAGAGCGGAGCTTCTTCCCTTGCTCTTCTCCCAAACAAATAACGCATAGATTGTGTGTGGCATCAGATGTTAAACAACGTCAACACGGATGCATACGTCCTTAAACGCTTTGCCAGTGCTCGCCATAATGAGATGAATAGAGATCGCTCTTACCACAGAAATGCACGATTCAAACAAAACAGTCAATGAAGACGAAGAAGAGGATGATGTGTGCTCCCGGCGCCTATTTATACTATAGTCGCACCGGTAGTGACGTCATGGCTGTCGCCGGCCAACGAGTTGGTGTTTTTTCAATGTATGACAAAAGATTTCCATTTCAGATAAATGCTGTTCTATTCATCATCTGAAAAATTCTACTCAGCTGTTTTCAACATAACAAAAATAATAGATGTTTTTTTTTTTTTTTTTTTAGCAGCAAATCACAATATTTGAATTATTTCTGAAGGATCATGTGACTTGAGTAATGATGCAAAAAATTCAGCTTTGAAATCACAGGAATAAATTAAATTTTAAAATATATTCAAATAGAAAACATTTATTTTAAATAGTACAAATATTTCACAATATTTTTCAGAGGGCGCAGTTCGAAGTTCCCATGAAAGGGAACTAATTACATATAATTATTGAACTGTTAGAAATAATGGTAACAATGGTAACTGTATACATAAAATACAACTCATACAAGGCATAAAATACAAATAAAACAAATTAAGAGACATAAAACCTAAAAACATAGAAACAGAAACATAATTAAACAAAATGTCAACATCAGGTGTCAAAGGCCAAGGAGAAAATATATATATAATTTATTATTATTATTATTATTATTATTATTATTATTGTTGTTGTTGTTGTTGTTGAATTCTTAGCCTGTGAAAGGAAACTGTTAAAGGCATGGCATTTCAATCTGTATATAAACCCATTTGTGGTTTTAAAAAAAGCCTTTCATACTGCATCTGGATCCATTATGATTATATTAGCGTTATGCTATTTATAGAAGATGAGCGATAGTAATAGTGTTTTTGACCTGCAACTTGCTGTCAGATTTTTCTGTTAGACCACAAGTCTATGATTATTGCTTTGCAAAGGTGTCCTTTCCCAGATTACACGCTGATGGTCATTACAATAGCCGAGCTGATGTTATCCATCACATCGCACACATCCTTGTTTAATGATAAGCGTGCATGTGACTCTTCAGTGTTGAACTGTTGTGGCATAAGAGATGCTAACCTGCCATTTTAACAGTCCCTCTTCAGGGTGGTCTCTCAGCTAAGATTATATCCTCTGGATAAAATGTATCCATTAAATATAAAAAAGCTGCCGATTGGAGGAAACATAAAACTCCCTTCCCCTGCCAGCAAGGGGCTACTTTGTAGGTGTAACCGTACAGTAATGGATCAATACTAATGGGAGCATGGTGTAGCTTACCCATTTAATTACACCTTCATCTCACTGCTATAAACAAACATGATAGTGCCCCCTAAAAGCGCTTAGTCTCCAGCAAGAAGATCCCCAACAAACACACACACACATATCTGTCGTATGCCTCAGCTGTCTGATACAATAAAGACTGCTGCCTCCTACTGGTACAGCACTGGCTGAGTGCTTAACAATTGCCTGGCACATTGTCAAAGGTCTTTTAAAGTATATTTAATAATAATGGCACAACCTCCCTCAACCTTACATTTAGTACTTTAATAAATAATTTTTTGTATTTATTATATTTTAAATACAATCTGACTTCTTTTAAGCTATTTTTACATAGTTGTTCGCCCTTGATTTATGCCCATGTGAATTTAGTTTTTTACTTATTTTGTATGAAAACTATTATAAAAATACAATATTGGAGTTAGAATTTTAAGGATAAAATTATTTCAATTAAACAGCTAATGTCATTTATTTAGTTAATTTAATACATTAAACATGCATTTAATTGAATTTTAAACTTTGTTTTTGAAACCAACAAACCGTTTCTAAAGAAAACAAGCAATTGTGAAAATACACTTGTTTTCACCCTCTTTTGATATGCTATTTTAAAATATATAAATCTGAATACTTGAACTGTTACGAAGTGTTGCAGATGGACAGACTAGTTACACGATCGAGTCTCCAACAGGATGTGTTTAATAATAAAGCACAGGTAAACAGGACAGAAGGTCAACACTCTTAACGTAAATGAGACCAGACACTGAACACAGTAAAAGGATGAGTTTAAGTACTAACAAAATCAAGGTTAAATAATGACACACAGCTAAAACCAAATAACTAATCAAATAATTTACCATGACAACCAATAACAAGTGGGACAATCAAACCAAGGCAGACAGGAACTAAAGAATACAAGTTAAAGTCCATAAAACTGAAACTAACTGAACATATTGGTGACATTATGTCTCCCTCTGAGAAGGCGCAGACTCACACCATGAAAAGAGAAAAGGGATGGACGGTGGGGGCTTGGAGGTGGGCGAGGAGTTAGCGCAGGGATGGCAAGAGGAGCAGGCATAGGGATGGCATTCACAGACAGAGCACTGGCAACAGGCAGACGACAAAGCCTCGGCGGCAATAATGGATGATGCCCACTGCAGCAGACCCAGAGCAAAGCAGGGATGTCAGCTCACGGCGTAGTTGACAGAGGGAGGAGCCATGGTGGAGGTAATGCTGATGACACCAGGGGGCCAACTGACAGAGACGGAGCCAATGGGGGGCAAAGATGGAGAGCTGAAAAGCCAGGGTGACACAGAGGGTCTGGAGGGCCAAAGCAGAGTTGAAGGGACATGAGGCTGAGACGGAGACCCGGAAGACCACGGCGGAACCGGAGTGACTGAGGACCAAGGTGGAGCTGGAGGGAAGGAGAGGCCAAAAGGAGCAAGAGGGATGGCGGGATGAAGTGAAGCCGGAGGAGTGGAATCCTATAGCAGAGGAGGGTCGACAGCTGACCAAGGCAGAGCCCGATGGACAAGGGAGCCCGGTGGAGCCAGTGACAGGCCACGGTGGAGATGAGGGAGAAAAGAGCCAAGGCGGAGCCAATGGGTGGTAGGACCAAGATGGAGTCCATGACTCAGATGCTGGAGCCATAGACAGGGGACCCTCAACCCATGACGGAGCTGGAGACTGAAAGACCTGAGGCGAGACAAGGCGCAGAGGCCAGTTGAAAATCACCCTCAGCAGCGGAAGAGTGGGTGGGGCTTCTTTCCATTCCCTCATACTTCAAGAAAACTCCCTCAGGCACATGCGATGCTGCCGGCTCATGCACCTGGTCAGAAGTGTCATTAGGCTCAGGCTCCCGGGGCGATGGCAGGCTCAGTCACATCCTCTTACGCAGTCTCTGGCTCTCTGTCTGTGGTGGTCTCAGGCAATTGCTCTGTGCGGCGGTGTTATGGTTAGCTGGGCTCTAGGTCTGGCAGTGTTCTGGATCGGGGATAGACACTCTCCAGACACCTAATGTTGACTTCCCTCCAGTCAAGTACTGTGGTGTCTGGGAGGTCAACGGGATGGAGATAATTGAATAATGAAAGGGTGGGCACTTGTATGGGCACTTATCCCGGAAGAGCGTGTGCACACATCAACCAGAGAGCAAGAGCACATCCAATTACATGCTTCATTCGGGTTACGGAAGTCATCAGGATCCGATTCTAGATTGAATATATATGGCTGGATCTGATTTTTTGTCCATAGTTAATTTAAGTCAATCAAATTTTTGTTCCTGTTTTATTTATGTTGATGTCACAGACTGCAGATGTTTGCTACGCAAAAGCTTCACATGCTTGTGACTCTTTAGCTCCGCCCACGGCGGAGTTTTTAACTGTTTTCAGAGAGAAGCGGTAAAGCTGCATCTGTCTTTAATAAATCTGATCAAATTAAAGACACTTTGAAGGATGAAGGATGAATACTACTCTATAGGTACTCAATATTAACATGAGATTGGCAGAAACTGTGTGTTATGTCCGCTTTAATAATAAAGCACAGGTAAGCAGGACAGAAGGTCGTAGTCAACACTCTTTATGTAAACAAGACCGGACACTGAACACATGAAAAGGGTGAATTTAAGTAATAATAAAACCAAGGTTAATTAATGACACACAGGTGAAACCAAAGAACTGATCAAATCAGAAACCATGACTACCAATAACAAGCGGGAAAATCAAATCAAGGCAGGCAGGAACTAAAGAATACAAGTTAAAAGTCCATAGAACTGAAACTAACTGAACATAATGGTGACATGAACACATAATATTTTAGAGCTTTTTTAAAGATATTTCAAGCAAATTAATAACATCCTTGTCATGAATAATTCCCATTATGACTGCTTTATAAAATAATTTGCTTCAAATATTTCCATTCTGATGGTGGTTTATCTTAAGACTGAGACTAAATTTGCTAGACTCAACATACGCATACATTTAACTCACTGGAAGATATTTCTTGTCTCAGAGATTTCTACCACTGTTATTTGTACTTTTGACACTTTCATTAGCATATAAGTCCTGAATCAGAGCACAGAATCTAGTAGAGTTAGCAGTTGTAGGTTAATTAAACATGGTGTGCAAAACTCTCAAAGCTTGTGCTGCGTTTGCTCTAAAGGTATATTTTAAATAGTTGCATTTGGTGTCAAACAAATATGAAACATTTAGGATTTGCTTTGGATGTCTTGCATGAAGCTCTTCTTAGCCTTTCTGTTTGACCCAGAAAAGTGGATGATGTGTTCGGCTTCACTGTCCCAGCTGACTTAATTAGAGAGCATCAACTCCTGGTTGAACTCCATAACCTTCAAATCATCGTTTGCTCCCCTACGTTCTGTCATCTTCTTCTCCCTCTTCCACGTCAGACTCTCTCCTCCTCCGTGAGTTTCCACATTTCTCATGCTTCTTAAGGAGCGACATCTTAATCAAGTCAGTCTGGTCTTATGCAAGGCGAATGGCGCGTTGGCGTCAAACAGCGCTGAAATGGAGCGACCAATTAACAGACGGTAGGTCGGCTCTGAGGGGAATACCTGCATATTGAAAGGCTGGTTGTGGTGTCAGCATAGTTCATTCTCAGGTTTTGAAGTCTTCTTAAATGATACACGAGAAAGCAAAAATACAGGGAATTCAGAACAAAATGCGTTTTCTGGGTTTTAAAGGAGACAGAGGCTGCGATCTAAAGCAGAGCTCGATGTTCCATCCTTCACACGTCTGGGAGTTCAGCATAAGGTGAGATATTTGAAGTGAAATATGTCACAATATTTTCATTGGAGCTCCCTTATTTTGAGATCTGCAGGCTGCAGAGAGAAATATTCATTGCTGCTTGAAGTAAGATTGAGCCAAAAGCTACATAGCGTCCGTGGATTTCACTAGAAACATCGGGATTCATTCTCTTGAAGTACCAGACACCATATGGTGGATGAGTTTAATTAACCTAGTTAATATTCGGATATTCTGGATTGCATACACAGTAAGTCCACCAAATGCTTTACCTAAATATTCCCAATGGTCTGAAAATTCCCAAATGAAATTCCTCAGATCTAACGAGAACCCCCCCCGCCCCCAAAATTAAGTTAATCAAACAGCTCTAAAGTAACCCTTAAAATGTCAGACTCACAGAGCCTTATATTTTGACCTTGATAAAAAGTACAAAGCTCTCTGGGATGTGAGGGTCAGTGAGTTTTCAATATGGTGCACCAGCATATGGTATTCAGCTTATTTGAGTCGTAATGCTCCAATGGGATGTTGGATCCCAGCTGCTCCTGAGGCGTCCTCATCCATGATCTTTAGCTGACCCCAAACGCCCGAGTCTGATGATGTGTTCTTAAATTTGCAACTGATATTTACATTGACATGTAAGCATTTAGCAGACACTTTTATCCAAAGCGTCAGTGGTGGACATAGTTTTACTTCGTTATTGTACTTAAGTAAATTTCTCAAGTATCTGTACTTTACTGGAGTAGTTTTATTTTGAGTAACTTTTACTTCACTACATTCCAAAGCATAAGATCGTACTTTTTACTTCACTACATTTCATAAAACGTATCGTTACTCCTTATAATATATCACGTGCTCCGAGAGGCAGAAGCGGTGTCTGATTCAAGAACGAACTGATTCTTTTCAATGAACCCGTTAAATCGGTTCGCAAATCGCACCAAAAGATTAATTCACAAATTGGAATGATCCGATTGCAGCTGTTCTCGAGTCGACAACTCACTGACTCAAATGAACCGTTTAGTGCGAGTCTCCAGTGAACTGAATTCACAAGTAAGAACCGGGAGATCTTGTGAGCGCGCGTCTGATGCTGTTAAAAGTAAGTTACTAATGTCGAATTTTAGGATTCATTACTGTAACTGAAAATCATAGTCAAAGCTGTTAGTTGTTTGTGAACTAAATCTGCTGTAAAGGGTGATCTGTTTAAGCCCACTGAAATGCTTGAATGCAGACACATCAACATCAGAGTCTCTATGTTTTAGGTAAAAAAAAAACATTAAAATAACACAGATTAAATAAAATAACTCATGCTGATAATAATAACTACTGCTGATAAAATAACTCACTCTTCCCCGCTGCTGTAACGTTAGCAGTTTTACTAAAATGCTATGCATTTAGCCCTATGTGACGTCTGTTTTTATATTGTTTGTCAGCACACATAGCCTAAGTTACAATAGCTGTGTCTCATTTAGAAGGCTGCGCCCTCCGGAGGTCGCATTCGAAGGCTGCATACGTCATCGAGGCTGTCTCATTTCAGAAAAGCAAGTAGGACACTCCGAATGCGACCTTCTTTCACAGGGATTCAGAGGATGCATGAGGTCTATCCTTCGCTGCTACAGATAACCCACGATTCTTTGCGTCGCCGTAAAGAACTGTTGTTAATTTGAAAAATGCTGGCACCGGGCGCCGGCAGATGTACACACAAGCGCAGATGTGTTTACAACTTACCTTAAATCGCCTCGGTAAAAATGGATAAACTTTGTTTTTAATATCCTCCTTTTTTTCTCTCTAGCAGATGTCTGCTGTACGTACGCTGCAGCTCCTCAAACATTGAACAAAATAAAACAAGTAAAAGCATTTTTTTTTCAAATTACTTTCCAAATTTAGAAATCATTTTCCTTAATTTAAGTAGTGTGAGAGCGCAACGATGCTCTAAATGTGTTGGTATAGCAACGTGATACTTCCTGTTTCCTTTTCCGCCTGTCCTACGAAGGCTGTCTCGTTTAATTCTAGGTTGAGGACACTTTGTATAGGCATCCTACAGAGGATGCGAACTCCGGAGGGCACAGCCTTCTAAATGAGACACAGCTTATGTATCTGGATCAACTAGCCAGTAGACAAATATAAATGTTTATTCATAACCATGCTGAAAATAAGTCAATGTTAGCTGACGCTAACTGTCTAGCTAACGTGCTTGCTGATGCTAAATTGAGGTAATTTTTTAAAAATAAATTCCAATTATTTTTATTCAACCACCTAGATAGATTACATCTGAGGGAAAAAGAAAGGATGTGATGTTCATAACATGGTAACTACAGTAATTATCAAAGTGGGAAGTGATGATAAAAAATCATTATGAAAATCTAATTATATTTTCCTTATTATATTCATTATTTCCTTATTGGTTATTTTGGGAAAATCCCAGGTATTTTGAGCAGTAGTACTATAAAAAAAATATATGCTAATATAAAATTAAATGATAAAAGTAGCCTATATAAAACTGCAAAATAAACATTCATCTATCGGTAATTTTTACTTAAGTACATAAAAAAATCAAGTACTTTTGTACTTCCACTCGAGTAAAATTGAGAACTGAGTAGTTTTACTTTTACTGGAGTAATATTGTATTATACGGATCTGTACTTTTACTCAAGTACTTGATGTGTGTACTTCGTCCACCACTGCAAAGCGTCTTACAAATGAGAAACAAAAGCAGCATGTATGGATAGATTCTGGACATCTGTGTACAGTTGTACACTCTTTGCCATTTTTAAAGAAGAAATCAATGCAATCCCAACACACACACATACACACACACACACACACAATAAATAATATATATATATATATAATAATAATAATAATAATATATAAATAAAAAATAATAAATATTAGTTAATGGTTATATTTATTTCACTAGGCATTTATCATTTTACAGTACATCACAATACATTGTCCACATTTGTACTATGAGAAATGTACAAAAGCTGTCATTTTTCAAAAGGTACACTTTTGTACTTTTTTGGTAATAATGTGTATCTTTAACGTACCAATATAGACCCTTTAAGAAATTGATACTTTTATTCAGCAGGGATGCATTAAATTGATCAAAATTGGCAGTAAAGACATTTTTAATGTTACAAAAGATTTCTAAAATAAAACAAATTATATCTTGTGAACTTTTCCATTCATCAAGGAATAAATTAATGAATGGATGGATGGATTGATTGATTGATTCAGTTCTGGAATCACATGAATACATTAAATTCTAAAATATATTACAATATAAATTGTAATAATATTTCACAATATTACTGTTTAACTGTATTTCTGATCAAATAAATGCAGCCTTTGTAAGCATAAGAAAGGCGTTTTTCATTATTAAATAAGAAATCTCAAAATATTACAAGACATACCATACTATCCACATTAATTATAAAATAAATTTTCTATTTATGCTATGTCCATATTATTGCTAAACTTATCATATGAAGAACTCACGAAGTCACCTGAGTTATGAAAGAGCATAGTTTATCAATAAAATGTCAGAGAAATACAATTTTATTTGAGCAAAAACATCATTATGAAGCACATCTTTCAAAACAAATATTCATATTAAAATATCAATAACATAAAAATAAATAAATACATGCATACACACATACATAAAACTTTTGAACAGTAATGTTTATTATATAAATCAATTACATATTTTATCAAATTATTACTCAAGTGTACAATAAAATAAGTGCAATAGAAGTGGACCAGAATAAATATAATATACAGTCTTATGTTTAATAAAACACATTATTGAATATACAATACTGTATGTAAAATAGAATGTAGTAGACCAGACTAAACATACTAATACATATATGCAGTGTTATGTGGAATGGAATATATTATGGAATATGTGTCCACATTTGTATGCAAGCAGTACAGAGAAAATGGACCAATCACAGTTGTGTCTCCCCTGTTTGATCCACTAGATGGGGCACAAAAGCAGGACGTGTGACATGTGCTTGTGCCATGTGAGTCGGCCTGAACTTCACTGGAGGACTATTATGCAAAACCTGCTGGAAAATAAATAAAATAATGACTCACTAATAATATATATGCATCTATGATATAAGAAATCCCAGCCTATTATAAAAGACTCTTGACATTGTGTGCATGCCTGTATAAATCCTATGTGCATGTTTATGCAAATGTTTATATGCAACGTGTTTATATGCACATTACGTGGTTCCAGATAATTGAATGCTGTAAATTTGAAAAGCATCTTTCCTTTTGCTCCATGTCATAGTTTTTACGAGCTGACGTGAGCTCTCAGGCTGATCGGGTGGTCACTGAAACGGCGTTTCTGTATAAAAACAGCCGTCACAGGGAACTCCCATGCTGCCTTGGGACTGCAACTCCCAGTCTGAGTTAAATGATTCTGCAGGGTGTGAGGCGGCTATGCAGGATGCCAGAAGGTCTCTGTATTTCAGTTTACGCCGCTTGCCTTTTGTCTTTGCTTACAGCAGGAACAACTGAATTGGTTATTCTCTGAGGCATGTGAATATTAAAAGGTCACGTCCTTTGTAATACAAAGAAACAGTGAATATCACGTCAACACAGTCTGGAGTCGCTGTCCATAAACAAACCTGAATTATTTACTGTCTCGACAAAGCCAAGTGTAACTACATGTTAGTTGAAATGCTCTAATGAAGCATAAAGTTTTTTATTATTTATTGAAGTTATTTTTAAAATGTGTATAGGTAGTATTTATACTTTTAGTTTTGGATCTGTTTTTAGTTGTTTTAATACTACAATTGATTGCGTCTGTTGTCCTAATTTGTAAGTTGCTTTGGATAAAAGCGTCTGATAAATGACTAAGTAAATAAATAAAATAAAGTTTGTTATATTTGGAGAACAGTCTGGTGACCTTAAGAGGTGAATTTTGCTGTTGTTTTCGTGATTTCTTGTTAAATGACACATCTGCTGGCTATAAAATGATAATAAATACTCCTGAATGAAGTCAAAAAGGTTTCCAAAGACACCTCTATTTGTAGCATGTATAGTTTTAGGAAGAAAATCACTTGTTAATGTCTCAATTTATACTTCTTGACAGCAGTGGCATTAAACTGAGAGCAAATTGGGGCTTTTTCCACAGTATATTGCTTCCGCAGACTTTTTTTTTTTTTACGAATTAATACTTTTGCTCAGCAAGGAAGCATTACACTGATAGAAAGTGACAGTAAATACTTTTACATTATGACAGGCAAACAATAAATAAATAAATACAAGAATGAATGAATGAATTAATTAATTAATTAATTAATTAATGCTGAATTTTCTGTTCATCAAAGGATGAAAAAAAAACATATATCACCGTTTCCACAAAAAAAAATTATGAAGCAGTTTTCAACATAGCTAGATAAATAAACAAATAAATAAATAAATAATCAGAAATGTTTCTTGAGCAGCAAATCAGCATATTCAAATAATTTCTGATGGATCATTTGATGCTGAAAATTCAGCTTTGATCACAGAAATAAATTATATTTTAACATGTTAAAAAAAGAAAACAGTTATTTAAAATAATAATTCACAATATTACTGTTTTTTTTTTTTTTATCAAATAAACGGAGCCTTGGTAATCAGGAAAAAAAATTAAATAATAAATAAACTTACCAACCCCAAACTTTTAAACTGTATATATTTAATATAAGTCTCAACAAACTATTGCAAGAGCAATAATATCCATGTTAATTATAAAATTAAAATATAAATGGTATCAACAATCTCACATTTATTTTCTGTTTATCTGCTAAAATTCTCAGCAATAACTCCGTAACTCCAACATTAAGTCACCTGAGTTTTGAAAGAGCAACATCTGAGCAATAAAAGTTAATTTGGGCAAAAAAAAAAAAAACATCATGAAGCACATCACAAAAAAATGAACTCTAGCACTCTAGCTTTCAATTTTTTCTATTCTATCTACTTGTTTTTCTTTGTGTGTGTGTGTGTGTGTGTGTGTGTGTATACTGTGCCTTGCTACGTTATGCTAAGTTAGTTTTTTTTACTGTTAGTTTTGATTGCTTCCATTGTCCTCATTTGTCCACAAGTCGCTTTGGATAAAAGTGTCTGCTAAATGTAAATGTAAATCTAGGGAGGAATTCCCACGAGGAAAGACTAGTGTGATGAAGTTTGGTGGTTTGTGGAAAAGACAAATATACACTGTCGTAATGGGTGCTGGTGTAAACATCTTGTTCCAAAACGCAGACTCCCTCAGGCCGGCTCTCTTCAGGACCTCGCTCAACAACTTGTATAAATGTGTCGTTGAAACATTTGTCATTTGAACTTGAGGCAAGTGGAGGACATGTGCATCCAAAGTGCAAATGCTGCCCAAATACACATGTTTGTTCTGGTTGATCCGCGTTGAGTTTTGAGAAGTCTGTTTCGATAAGATTCAACTCCATTCATCTAGAAAGCTGATGTTTGAACTCATAAATACTAATTTTCCATTGAGATCAAATTGATCCAAACTGACTTACTGTATAAATCACAGAGTTCACTCGGTTGTTCACTCTGTTCTCTTATTGTATCGTAAACGAAGAAAAGGTTAGGTAACAAGCACAATGAATCCGATGTTGTGTTCCCATCCAGATATACAGGAGTCCATTTGTCAGAGGATGTGCAGTTGTTTCCAGAATTACATGGACAGACAATACTCCCCTATTCTATGGGCATACAGCACATTCTTTGACTAAGTAACTGTTGCGTGGGGAAAGTCATGCTCAGCTCTGTGGATTCAGAGACAGCAGGTGTACGGCAATGGTGAATTACTCCTTTATTTGACACCGCTCACATATTTCATCTGCCAAGCTTTGAGGTCTGACTTTGAGGCTTGAACTTTGTGATCTATGTGTTGTCTTGTTTAGCCAGACTTTTGACTTATTCATGTGAATCTGATCCTAATTGCATCTTATTCTGCCCGATCACCCAGTGTCGTTTACAGTTGCTCTACTGTTGGGTGAAATCCAGGCATTTCAATAGGAATCCGCGTGATCGGGAGATCTGGGTGAGTGTGAAGGATTTCCCCACACAGATTCTGCTTGTGTTCAAGGTGGTCATGTTAATTGGTCGAGTTGACCATCTTTGCTGGTAAGTTGGCTTCGAACGGCACATTGTCCAGCACTTTGTGGCGTGATTCCTGTGACACAACGTGGTTTGATGCTTCTTGTCTGAAGCGTTAACGCACAATTTTGATTTTGGAGGAAGGATTTCAATTAGTATGCATTTGTTCTGCATAGATTAAGGTATATGTGGTGCGATATTTATTGGAGAATTGAGTCCAGAAGACTTTCATAAGAACACCAAAGTCACTTCATGATTATCTGTCTGGACCTTCGGAATCTCTTCATTCTTAAGGCCCTTAAAGGGATAGGTCACCCAAAAATGTAAATTACCCCATGACTGACTCACCCTCAAGCCATCCAAATGTATATGACTTTCTTCTTTCAGATGAATACAATCTAAGTTATATAAATAAAAAATATTCCAAGCTTTATAATGGCAGTGAATGGTGTCGAGATTTTGAAGCCCAAATAAGTGCATCCATCCATCATAAAAAGTGTTCCACATGACTCCAGGGGCTTAATAAAGGCCTTCTGAAGCAAATTAATTGCTTACAATGGATTAAAACTTTATAAACTGCAGTCTCTAGCTTCCTCTAACTGTTGTACACGTGTTCACGAGAGAGTGGCGTTCCAGCGGCTGACGTAGGAGCTCTGGTGAGAAGTTTTAAAAGTCTAAAATATGTACATTTTTCTTACACAAATGCATCGCTTCAGAAGGCCTTTATTAACCCCCTGGAGCCATGTGGAATACTTTTTTATGATGGATGGATTAACTTTTTTGGGCTTCAAAATCTCAACCACCATTCACTGCCATTATAAAGCTTGGAAGAGCCAGGACATTTTTTTAATATAACGCTGATTGTATTCATCTGAAAGAAGAAAGTCATACACCCAGGATGGTTTGAGGGTGAGTAAATCATGGGGCAATTTTTATTTTTTTGGTTGAACTATCCCTTTATACACTTAAAGTGAAACTGAAGAACAAATTGGTGTGACGTCATTTCGAACAAAATCAGACTAAAACTACATTTGTTCATTTCATTTCAGGAGTTTGCCAAAGCATATTTAGTTACCAACTATAGTCACAATTCCCGATGTTACCAATTTTAGCCTTTTTTAGACAGTCTATCCAAATCTGATTATTCGTGTATCTGATTGGAATCTGGCTCAAATGTTTGACTGTCCATCGCAACTGTTCAGATCTGATTTGTGTGTCCGTGGCGCTCTTTCATTTTACTGAAAAGCGTTTAGAAGCTTATGCTAAAAATAACAATAACATCAATACAGTTGATGAGTGGTACAGATGTTGTCACTGGATTATATTGCGTTTTATGAAGTAGTGGCAAAACGTAGGAAGCTGGAATGTGCGACTTTATTCTGTGCTGCCGTCTCCGCCGGTGTGTAGAACAGCAGTATATTGTCATTGTCTGCTTGACTTGCACCTCGCAACAACACAACCTTGTTTCTGCACAGACATTCATCATGTTTTCTACAAACAATGTCTGATGTGTTTACGCTTTACGTGATGTGAGAAAGTGACATTTAGGCAAAAAAGCTACGCAAAATCCCATCTGAGCAGTCAGATTGAAATGAATTTACAGAAATACGATTTGAATAGGATTTCAAACCACATATGAATGTAGCTTGAAATGGATTGGTAAAAATCAGATTTCATGTGGTTTTTTTTGCCATTCAAACTTGATAAATATGATCGGATATGGACAAAAGTTGAATTTGGGAATGACAGTCTGAACAAGGCCATAGTTTGATGATTCTGCATTTTCCGAATCGCTAGATCAATTGAATATTTGCAAACAGCAATGCAAACGTACATAGTTGGAACTACACGTGGTTAGAAACAGAGTTAGTATTTAAGATATATGGGCTCAAGGGAACCCCGTAGTATGACGTATGAGGGAACCCGCAATGTATCAAGCATCAAATAAAGCAAAATAACAGCGAAAAAAAAAACTAAATAAACAGTGAAGTAGTTATCGGGTGGCAGTGGCACGTTTGTTACAGGAGCATCTCAGAGATCTCAAATTTATGAATCTTTCTTTCTTTCCCTCCCAGTGGATGCTTTGTCTGTGGAACACAACAGAAAAAAAACATAATAATAATAATACAACAATCTTCACCACACTTTATGGACACTCTAAAAAGTGTGGGGTTATTTTAACCCAACTTTGGGTCAAATTTGGACAAAAAATTTGAATGCAAAAAATTAACCCAACGGTTGGGTTAGTCTATATTTGACCCAAAGTTGGGTTGAAATAACCCAGCATTTTTTAGAGTGTAGGTATCTTACATGTGTAATAATGTGTTAATGATGAGTTACAACCCCTAAATCAGAAAGCTGCTGGCACAAAAATTAATCTGAAATCCATCCCAGATTACATTAAATGTGAATTTAATAGGAATAAAGCAAAACCAGTTGAGAACCACTGCTGTAAAACATGTTTTGTCTGATTATCAGGCATCATTATCATTATATAAACAGCTGAGGTCAGATTAATGCATTTGCAAAAGAACACAATCGCAAGCGTGATTAGTTTCACCAGCTCACTGCACAAATCAGATATTCGAACCCGTTATTTCTGTGACGTTTCAGAATGAAAGGCCACTGTTAAACTTAATTGTGTATTACCCCTCCAGTATTAGCCATAACCTTTTACTTGGAAAGGCTGGATCAGACAGGCAGTCACACAGCTCACTTTGTGAATAGATTTTTTTTAAGTTTCCTCTCAAATTCAAAGGTGTTTCTTATTTTAACAGAAGTGGGCAGGCCTGTAGCCGATCATTCCCAAGTGACCCTAACATGCACTTCCTGTCCAGTAAGCTAACACCCAGGAATGGAACAATCCCACTTTGTACCTACATGTTCAGTACTAGAATGAAGGCTGTTAGTCCCTTTTAACATGTTTCACTCTTGCTTGATTTACTCCTTGTGTCTTGGTGTGGCAGAAAGCCCTTATTTAAACCAGTCATGTCTGAAGCCAAATCCATGGAAAATCCATTTTAAGCTGGTAGCTGTGTTTTGGAAACATGAGAGCTGGTCATTAGCTAGTCCACATTAGCAGGAATTAAAGGATATTTATATGTCATGCAATTGTGTAAATAAATATCACATCCGTTAATTCGTTATAAATTAGAAATAAATTCTAAAATGTATTTCAGAACATATTAAAACAGCATATACCCAGTTTTTATGTGCAGGATTTGTGTGAAATTTCTGAGGTTGACATGTGGTAAAATGCTACATGTGGCTTTACCACAAAATGAAAACCCTTTCCACTATAACCAGTTGTTTACATTTTTTTGAAACATGTCAAATGCCCATTTGCCACCCTGTGGTGAACATTGTTGAATAATTCTGTCCATGTCTGTATTTCTAATCTCTAACAGTCTTTAAGGTCAATGTGAATGCCATCTGTAACCCATTATACTTCCGTTCTGAGTGAAAATTTTGACAAATAATATAGGGCTTGATTTTATCCATTAGGAACTGACTGCAACATTGGAAAGGAAGAGTGAAAAAATAAGACAGATTCATGGAGTATTAATACTGCACTGCCGAATAAACAGTAATAAGTGACAACCCTCACTGAACTCCAGGGAAATCCATTGTCAGTTGTAAGTTTCTTCATTTTGGCAATGGATTCCCAGAGGCCAGTAGGGGTTGCCATTAATTGCTGTTCATGTTAAATTCTGCTTAACTGGCTAGTTCAAATTCTATGGAACAGCACTATTTGTTGTAGCAACTAGCTACAGCCACTCCTCAGCATCTACAGACAACACATAAACTTGCAAGTATGATGTAAATCTGGAATTTCCCTCCAAGTCTGACCCAACAGCACACAATTTTAAATCAAAAGTATAGTATTTATACAATGGAAATATTCAAGGCTTAATTGATTCATTCAATGACTGATCATGAAAGTCTTATTTATGTATTCTTTATTAATTAATTAATTTATCAGATGTTAGCAATCTGGCCAAGTTACAAGATACATTTTCATATTTCAACTCTAAGAATAGATTTTATAGATTTTTGCAAATTATTTCGAAATAGAGACATTTACACATTTAAATGTACACAAATCTAATATTTGACACACCTAAAACCCCAGAAGTGAATAATTGGTTTAGTATTCAGGGAAATGATTTTCATGATATATATATATATATATATTTTCTGGGAATGTTTTGTTAGTGTTGTTTGCTAGTCTCACTATTTTGTATTTGTTTGTTTGTTTATTTATTTATTTTAACCTCCGGTATAGGGTCTTAAAATTGGTCACAAAAAAATGGAGCAATGACATCCAACCATCTGTTAATAATTTGTCCCTAGTCCAAGCAGCCTGGCTGAAACTTGAGAGATTGTTCTTTCACAATGAGATAAAGTGTTACGAACCCAACCCACAAAGCCACGTGTGAAGTCCAAGCCTCAAAGTGTTCTTCTGTTTGAGGTTAGGAGGTTATTAAACTATGAATGCTCCCTATTGCTCCTCCGAGGGTCTTTAAAACGCTCAAAAATGGAGCTGCACCTGCATTCAGACGGGACTTTATGCTCCCTCCCTTCCTCTCAGTACATCTACAAGCAATTTGGTTCTTGTCTCTAAAAAAAGAAGGGAAATGTTTCAGTAGGGTGTTTTACTTTATAACGTCTAGCCCCGCCAAATTATATTTGGGGACAAGACCTTTTCCACTTGTGTTGACCATTCAGGATATGTATTCTCTAAAAGTTTCCACCAAAAAATGTGAAAAGTTCTCATGGCAACTTTTGCAAAACAAGGTGAAGTGCTCGCTGGAGACTTACGGCCTGATGTTTCTATTGTTTTGAGGGACAGTCATTAAATGTGTTGTAGATTGTAGTGACTCATGGCTGGTTTTGGTCGTCTGAGAGCAAAGCAAGTGTGATGGCCAAACTGTGACTGTGGTTTGTCTGTCTGAATGTTCTCCAGGGACTGTATAACCTCAGAACAACTTGTTTTCTTTCTTGATAATATGAGGTATCCTTTTGTCTTCAGGATAATTTTCTATTGTTTTGAGGGACAGTCATTAAATGTGTTGTAGATTGTAGTGACTCATGGCTGGTTTTGGTCGTCTGAGAGCAAAGCAAGTGTGATGGCCAAACTGTGGTTTGTCTGTCTGAATGTTCTCCAGGGACTGTATAACCTCAGAACAACTTGTTTTCTTTCTTGATAATATGAGGTATCCTTTTGTCTTCAGGATAATGGTTTAATTCTTCAAAAAGACCCAATCAATCCAACCCGAGTCATTTTCTCACATTCTGATCACTTCCACTTAGGCTGGCTAAACTTCAAGATCACTCAGCTAAACTATAACACTCTATGTCCCATGTTGTTATTATCACAATATGAAAATGTATTACTTAGTTGCATGTGTAGTGTAAATGGTTCCTTGTTTGGTTCACCCCAAAATAAAAATGTTGCCATCATTTGAATGTCACTATCCTCATGGTGTTTTAAACTTGTATTAATTACTTTCTTCTTTGAAACACAAACAAAGACGCTTTTCACATATCGTTTCCATACATTTTCATGGCTGTTGACCAGAGCTGGGTAGATCACTAACAAATTGTATTCCAGTACTGATTCCAAATGACCTGCCAAAAATAGTAGTTAGAACAATTTTCCAAAATCCATTATATTACACATTTTAGATAAATATAATCGGACAACTTTTATAATTACTTTTGACCTAACATGCTTATCACATTGTTTAAACCGAACAGTCTTGTACCATACTGATGTAAAAATACAAAGAGAAAGAAAATGATATTCGCTGTTAATAACATCATTAAATTACATTACAACAAGGTTTCCTGAACTCAGGTTTGTGAATTCAATGAAAAGCTAAAACTGTATTAAATAAATTATTTTAAAATAATAATGAAAATAAAACCCTTTCTAAAAATGTAATTTGTTTACCTGCGTGTCACGTTACCATTAACCAAACTTGAAAACTCAAATATTTTCTGAATATACTTAAGTGGTGGGCTGTTTTAGAAAGGAAAATGTAAAAGATTAAGGAGAATCAATAAATTGAGTCATTTATTGCTATTGTGTGAATATGTAATCTGATCAATAAAAAAGTAACTGTAGTCTGATTATGAGTATTTTAAAATGTAATATAATCTAATTGCAAGTGCTTATTTTTTTGGAATCTGATTACATAATCCAGATTACATGTAATCAGTTACTAACCAGCATGCACGCGCACGCATGCACACGCACGTGCACGCTCGCACGCACGCGCACACACACACAAAAGGCAGAGGCATTCTGCATTCAACCTGTCCGCTATATTCCACGTCCTAATGTGGCACTTTCATTTCTGGAAAAAGGTTGAAATGGACATTTTACTGAATATCAACCATTCTGCTGTAGCTGTGCTTGCATACATTTGAACTTGAGGTGCCAACACACCTATATGACAGTTCGTAACTATTTTACATTTTGATGAATTGATGGCAAATTCATACTTTCTCATTTGTACATTTCCGTACAATCTGGAGCTTAATGCTTACACTTTTTTTTTTTTTTTTAAGGAATCAAATCATATAACACTTTAAAAGAACTGCCAATTTGTAAAATGGTGGTTTTCTCAAGAGACTGCATTATACAGACACATTTCTCAGGTTTGATATCATTGAATCAGTTGTTGTTGATTCTCCCGTGTCTTGTCACAATTATTATTGACATCAAAACTGCCTCTTAACAATCCGTAAATGAATATAAATGGTGGCTCAACACCTTTCATCCCCATTAAGTAAATAATCTCTTTTTTTTTTTTTTTTTCTATCTGTACACAATGCTGTAGCTTTCTTCAAAAAAAGCTCCCAAATCACCTCTAGAGCTCTTTTTTTTTTTTTTTTTTTTTTTTTTAACTCTGTCTGGATGTGCCGTGGCAGGGCACAAATCACTTCTAGCTCAGAGAAACAACACATTTCAGATTCTTGTGAAAGGCAGAAGTCACATTACCTCAGTCTTTCCACTGAATGCCTGCAGGGTGAAAAAACCCTAACTGCCTAAATATTCTCATTTCCCAGCAGCACAATTCCTTCCAAGAACTGTTCTGCTCTTATCACCTCATAATCACTCTACTCCACTCACCTTTTAGGAAGTACGATATGTTTTGATTGACATGTTCAAATACGAGGTGCAGGGCTGCTTTTAAAGAGTTTATTTTTTGTCTCTTAATAGGACATCAAATATAAAACATGTAACCTCTCTGGTACGGTTCACACACTCACTCTCTCTCACACACACACACACACACACACTTCTGTGGTGTGTTCATTTCCTGTCTACCTGGCCACCCAACCCCCAACCTGCTGGAGTAAAGGGAAAATAATTTAGTCTCTGCGAGTAGTTGTTTCCAGATGTCTGCTCCATCTTGGGCCTGCTGTGAACCGCTTCACAGACAACTTCTCAGACAGGGAAGTGCAAGGCTGAGAACGACAATCTCATCCTCGCCAGTTAAAGCAATGAGAAGTCAGACTGAATGAGCGAGAAAATCAGGATTAAGAGGACAGATATCAGATTTTAGAGCGAATCACCAGTGATATTTTCATTGCAATCTCTTTTGACATTTGAAATGGATTATACATTAAGCTTGCTGTTTTTAACAGCCCTGTTTACCACTTTCTGGTGAACCATGAAAATAAGAAAGAGATGAAAGGAAAGATGCAACATGTCCCCTATAAACTCTCTAGCCATCATTTCCTGTGAGAAAGCATGAATGCTGTTCAAATGTTTACTGAGATAGGTTTCACAATTCAGGATTGTGAGGATATTAGAGTGTGTGTGATAACCGCACAACAATGGGACGAAGGCATTCGTTTGAATTTGGGATTGGGATGTATCCAACAAAAGCCACATCCTTTACCGCACTTGACTGTTGTCCTTGGCAACGAGAAGAGTGGTTTCAAGTTCATAGATTGCTTGAAAGGTCATTAAAGGAAGGGAACTGATGGAGAGTGGTTTGTTTTCAAGGAAAGAAAAAAAAAAGTGGAGAATGGAGAACTTTTATTTTGGTTTCTGTTCTTTTAACTGTTTAAAAAAATGTTACACTACATAAATGCTTGGCATAATTTTGAGTATGTAATGCAGGTTTTTAAATGTTTAAATTCTAGTATTTATTAATGTTTTACCTGCTCTTGGTATTTTCTGTTTTCGTTTAAAATTTCATTTTAGTGAGTCATTAGCAGAATGTTTCCTCCATAGGATAAAATATATATATATATATATATATATATCTCACAATTCAGACTTTTTTCCCACACAATTCTGAGAAAGGGGTCTTAATTGTGAGAAAAAGTCGCAATTGCCTTTTTTAATGTGTGTGTGTGTCGTGTAGTGTAGTGGACTTTTTTTTTATTTTATAATAAAATAAACCAAAATGGAATTTGAAAAACTAATAAATTATAAATAATAGTAATTGTGACTTTGTATCTCATAATTCTGACTTTTTTTCTTACAAAAAAAAAGAAGTGAGATATATATATATATATATATATATACTCAGAAATGCAGGATATACACAATATTTTCTTCTTACACTTAAGTAAACTTATTTCAGTTAGTTGCCAAGGCAACATTTCTGTTTTTCATCTAATATTTAATATATCATATTATATTTTATAACAAACCAACATACAAATAAATAAATACATATTTAAAATGTCTTAAATTTAGTTAACAATAACAACACAGCTCTGATTCCACAATAGTTCCCTGTCAGTTTGAACCAGCCTGACACATCAACATTGTGTCAACCAATGGTGTGAGTTTGGGAAATGTTAATATTGTATGTCTTATTGCTGGAATTATACATTTAATATCATAATTATCAAAGTTACATTTGCTTGCTTTGTTTTTGCTATCTTGGTGTCAGAATAGTGTAGTTACTGCATCTACCAGCAGGGGCTAACCGGTCAGGTTAACCAGCCAAAACTAACCAGCCAGACCCACTGTCATATTTGCCACCAAAACACTGCTACTTTTCGAATTAAAACTGAGCTGAAATACATTTTTGCTTGCATGTTATGAACAAGGCATGTATTAATGGGCAACACTTTCAAATACAGCCACTTCTGCTTTTCATCGATAAGATAAACTGTCTGCATTTTTCTGGGACAAACTCGAGATGACAGAGGACCACAGAGGAGTTCAAGGGATTTTATTGGTCTTATGGGTGGATCTGTCTGCCTGATGGGAAAACACTGAAACCTTGGAAATAGTCAAATCTAGCATCTGCTCCGCAAGAGAGCCGGGGAAGAAACGGCAAACACGCACACATACAAACACTGCTTTCCTGTGATGTGGTACAGACGTCACCCGCAGGCTCGCTGTGCAGCCTTTAACCAGAAGAAGTCATAAAATCCCACATGTTGCCCTGCCTAGCATTCAATCACTCTCACATCTAATACGCCTCAGACTACACAGACCTCTAAACAAATTAAGACAGTTTTAGTACAAATGTGCTTTTGAATGCTTAAAAACCTGTGGGTTTATGGTAATAAGACACTCCTCTGAAAGTGTCTAGCTAATTGTACAGACTCCATTCAAAGCTGATACCACAAAGTTTTCACCTTTACAAAACTTAAAAGGATAGATTAACCAGAACTGAAATTCTGTCATTTTTTTAATTACCTTTGTGGTTTAGAACGACATGATGGTGATTGAATGATGAAATGTCTTGTTTTGGTGAACTGTTCCTTTAAGGGGAGGGACATTCTAATCCTAGGCAGCATCTGATTGGGCAAACGTTCGTTCACACCCCTGAGTGCGAGATGAGTCATCAATATATTTGCTCTGCTTTCCTGGAAGAAAAATAATTAGTTTTAAAACTACATTTAAGATGAATGTTATATAGGCATATTTTGGAAGCCTGCTTCCGCTACTGAATAAAACATTGAAAAAAGGTAATTGCTATTTTTATCTCACAATTCTGACTCTTTTTTTTCCATAGTTGTGAGTTTGTATTTTACAATTCTGAGAAAAAAATATATAAACCTGCAATTGAGAGAAATAAAGTCAGAATTGTGAGAGTCACATTTCTGACTTTTTTTTCTTGTAGTTACAAGTTTATATCTTACAATTCTGTCTTTTTCTTGCAATTGCGTGTGTATCTTCTCGTAATTCTTCTTTTCTAAGAATTGTGAGATATAAACTTGCAATTGCAAGTTATAAAGTCCAAATCTGAGGAAAAAAGACTTTATTTCTCAGAATCACAATTTTTGACTTTAAAATTGTGAGTTTATATCTCATAAATCTGAGAAAGTCACAGTAAAAAAAAATAGTTACATTTATATTTTTTATCCAGAGGCATACATAGCATAGAGATGGAGGGGGAAAAAAAATAATAGTGACTTATCTCATAATTTTGAACTTTTATTACGCAATTCAGACTTTTTTTTTTTCAGAATTACGAGTTTATATTTCGCAATTTTGACTTTCTCTAAATTGCAAGTTAATAACACAATTCAAATTATTATTATTTTTTTTTTACAATTTCCGTTTCTCACAATTTTGAGTTAACATCTCAATTCCAACTTTTTGTGAACTAAATGTTTGAATATAGAATGGAATGTACCAAAACTCTTAAAGTGTGCATTTCATGACACAGATAAATCCTTTTGTTAGTGCACATTAAAACAGATACAATTTCTTTTAATTATTATTTTTTTTAAATCTCCAAATTCTAAATCGTAAGATAACTCTGAATTGTTAGAAATTAAGTCCTTTTTTTTTTTTTAGATTTATTTTATTTTTCTGAGGAAGAAATGGGCTTCCATATACTTCTATTCATCAAATTATGACTTATGAGGAGATGAAGGAAAATTAATAAAAACGTAGACTGACACAGGCTAATTAGAAGAAAGCACTACACGATTAATTTTAAGTACATACAGTATATGAACACACAAAAAAAAATGACTTCCCATTTTAGACATTTTAAAAATTAGTTTATTTATTAAAACAAAATGAAAATCTTTGTTGGTATTTAAAACTCAGTAGTAAGACAATTTGAACTTATTAGAGGAAAATCATTAAAGGGGTCATATGATGCGATTTTCAAGTTTTCCACACCTCTTTGGAGTGTTACAAGCTGATTGTGCATGGATAAGATCCCTGAAGTTGCAAAGACTAAAGTCTCAAAACCAAAGAGATATTCTGTATCAAAGTTAAGACTCTGCCACGCCCCCCTAAAACGGCTCGTTCTAACACGCCCCCACATATCTACCTCACTATGTGGAAATATTTGCATAATGCCGCCCAAATGTTCACGCAAAGAAAGAAGGCGTGGTTTCAGTAACCGCAGTTAGTGTTGAAGCAGCATGTCAGGGAGACGCTGTGTGTTTCTAGGTGAAAGCAAAAGCACTTTATTTGGCCTTCCGGAAGTAGATGCATTTAGGAATCTTTAAGATTACTTACAACAGAACAGCAATGCATTTTATGGACGACCGTTTCGTGAACCTAGGAGAGGAGGTCATTCTTTGCTTTGTTATGACAATCTATTGCTATGACAATCTGGTGCTTCTGAATCAGCTACTGTTTTGTTATTAGTTTAAGTATTTGCTATTGACTGTTCAAATGCGGAGTTTTGCGCATCGTGTGTGTGTGTGTGCGTGCATGCGTGCGTGCGTGTGTGTGAGAGAGAGGGGGGGGCGGGGTCACATCACAGTGGAGTCAGCTGTCTAAACCATGGCTTGTGTACTGCAAACACATA
>NW_015505674.1:844780-855396 GCF_001515645.1 Sinocyclocheilus grahami
TAGAGGACCTACAATAATGTACAGTATTTGAAAAAGAATGTGTTTTTAAAAATCTCCAAATGCTAAATCGTTAGATAACTCAGAATTGTTAGAAATTAAGTCAGATTTTTTTTTTGATTATTATTTTTTTTCCTAAGGAAGTAATGGGCTTCCATAGTACTTCTATTCATCAAATTATAAATGATGATTGACAACTTACACATCCATTCAGCTATTTTTAGCAACATCCTCAATTTCTGATCTTTAGCTCTGCTTTATGCATCTCTAAAGGTCACATTATGACGTCACATTATCACATTTATTATTTTTGTCGTATTATAATGTCAAGCACTCGGTTCAGCACTCACTGACTCTTTCCAGTCCCACTGTGTGCGATTCCTCAGAATTATGCTTAATTGTAATACCCAAATCAAGAGATGAAAAAAAATGGCAATGGCACCATCTAGACTGGCCAGGAGAGATTCTGGACAAATAATTACTACTCAAATGGACAAAACAAACACTAGAGCAGATGGAAGTAGGAAAACTGTCTCCACTAAGTGGGTTATAAACCCATCCAAAAGCTTTTTCACTGTCAGTACAAAGTTCAGGAATAGTCCACGTTGAGTAAGCGCACACTGTTAGTGAGATCTTCAGCTTCATTATTCTCTGTTTAGAATAATGAATTGTGTGTTTTTTTTTTTTTTCTCTCTCATGTCAAATACTTGCATTCAGATGTAATTCTAATCTAATGTGTGTCTGTGGTTTTGGCTGATGTTTGGGAGGTGTCTTTTTCTGCTTTCCTACCAATCCAGTGGTAAGCTGGAGAACTCCACACAAACAAGCGGATGAGGGACGGATTTGACACTGCATCCCTTCATTTGTCTCCTCTGCCACCCTGCCTACAATCCAAGTCTCGCTCTAATTAGGGATTGCTTGTGATCTTTCTGAGCGGTCTAAATTTGAACTGTCAATATTTGGTTTGGTTGCCTGCATGGCGTGGCAGATTGAGTTTATGGCCGCTAGGGTGAATTTAAACAAGGAGGCTGCAGATTCACATCATGCAGTCTTTCGATTTCTTAGTACTGTCCTCAGGCCTATTTCAACTCACGCCATTCCAGACATTTACTGTAAATATTTATTAGAATTGGAAAAATGTAAAAAGCTCAGTTATTATATTTCTATTGTATTATTAGTATGCTTAATTTGTATTCTGTGTTTCTCATTACTTCCTTTGTGGGCGGCTTTTGATAAAAGCATCTGTTAAATGCATAAATGTAAATGTATGGTTACACAATATTTGTTTTTATTTGTTATTTTTATCAGCATAAATTAAAGGCAGTACAGCAAATGCTACCATGATGTATGTAAGTATGTCAATATTTATTTATTTATTTATTGTGACAATTGTGTGTGTAAAATAATGGCACAATAAAAAAAAAAAAAGTCTTTATGGATTTAGAAGTATTTTCTTTTTTTTAGAGATGACATAACTATTATAATATAAATGAGATAATATAATTAATATATAATGGATATATTTTTACAGCAACAACAACAATAATAATGATTATTAGTAGGAGTAGTATTTTTATTGATTTTTATTTTTTTGATGAAATGCAGTATGTCTGTTTTTATTTGTTATTTTTATCAGCATAAATTAAAGGCAGTACAGCAAATGCTACCATGATGTATGTAAGTATGTCAATATTTATTTATTTATTTATTTATTGTGACAATTGTGTGTGTAAAATAATGGCACAATAAAAAAAAAAGTCTTTATGGATTTAGAAGTATTTTCTTTTTTTTAGAGATGACATAACTATTATAATATAAATGAGATAATATAATTAATATATAATGGATATATTTTTACAGCAACAACAACAATAATAATGATTATTAGTAGGAGTAGTATTTTTATTGATTTTTATTTTTTTGATGAAATACAGTATGTCTTTTTTTTTGTTTTGTTTGTTTGTTTTTTTTGTGAAATTTACCCATACAATGTTTTATATCATAAATAGCAGTCGGTTATAGCTACTGTAAGTAAGTAAATTAATAAAGTAACTGGTAATAAAATAATAACTGAAAATCAAATACAATATTTTATATAAAAAAAAAATAAAAGTTTTTATCTCAGCTACAATTTATGTTTTGCATAAATTAGATGAACACAATAAAAATAAACTAGATTGACAAATAAATTGAATTCAAAATATTAACAAAAACTTTAATAGCATATCAATGATTCTGAAATAACACTGCCTGGATTCTTTTTTTTTTTTTTTTTTTTTTTTTCCCTCTCTTTTTCTTATTTTGTAGCAGCTTATGTTCAGCAAAGATCATTCTTATCATGCACCATTTAGCTGTTTAGGGTTCTTGAGTTTGAGTAATTCATGTTATATTACAGGTTACTCAGATCAGTATATTTATTTCTATGTAGAAAACCTGTAGATCGCTTTCGCATTTTAAATAACTAAAGAAAAAGTTCTAAAAAGTTCCAGTGGCATCAGGCTTGTTTGGCTCTAACGGGAAGCTTTAGTGTACAATGAAGATGCCTTCTTGCTTAGATGATTGCTTATCTAATCTAAAGATGAATGCTTTGAATGAAGCTGAATGAAGAGCAGTAAAAGAATGGGGCTTTAGGTCAGAGAAAGTGAAAGGCCTTATGCTGTATTGAGTAGGTTGATGTGGAGGTCAGGTTTTGCATTGTCAAAAGTTCACAATCCAGCACTCCAGCAGATGTTCTGATGTCTACACTCTCACTGATGGCTGATTAGCGGCTGGGTGCTAAGAGCAAAGCTTTGATGTTAAATCAGTGTTGAAAGAGCCCTTCATACTGCCCACTGAAAATGTCAACGATCAACAGGAACAAATGGCAATGGAGTTAAATCCTGTTCAGTCTTAGGTAAACTTAGGAGAACCAAACCACAATTTAGCGATTTGTGTGATTGTTGTAATTCTATTGAAGCTTATTTCTGCCATGGAATAAAAATCTTTGAAAAAATGTCATTACAACTTTTATTTATTTTTTTGTAAATTCTGGCTTTACATCTTGTAGTGTTGATGTTTTAATTTCCCCCTCAGAATTTAGACTTTACATCTTGCAATATATATATATTTTTAAATTAAAAATACTTATTATATATATAAATGATTTAAAAAATGTATTTGTCATTATACAATATAAATAAATTTAATTTTAAATAAATATAAGTTTACAATTGAGTTTATATTTTACAATTCTTTCTTTTTTTCCCGCCACAGAATACAAAAATAAAGTTAATTGTGACTTTTTATCTAACAATTCTGACTTTTATTCTGACTTCAATTGCAATTTACATCTTGTAGTTCTGACGTATTTCTTTATAATTGTGTTATAAACTTGTACTTGTGGGTTTACATTGCAGTTTTTTTTTTTTTGAATAAATAAAAATAAATAATACAACATTTAAACTGGCAATGTTTTGTCTGATAACTCTGACTTTTTTTCTTGCAGTTGTGAATTTATATCTCATAATTACGAGTTTTACCTGTCGATTTGCAAGAAAAAAGTCAGAATTATCAGATTAAAAAAAAGGTCACAATTACTTTTTTTTTTTTTTTTCCCAGTGGAGAAAATAACTTCCATATAATTGTCAAGATTATGCTTTAAATGATGACTACCATATTTCTGCAAGGCCATCACAATGAATTAAAGTTGGACGGAAAAAAACAAATAAAGTATAAATATTTTTGACTTTTTTTCATTAAATAAGACGCATTAATAACTACAGTAAAGTGTGGTTAAAAATATTGGTCGCCTGGTAGGAGAAAGTTGTTTTTGCTCACAACGTTCCCTTCTGAAAAGCTAGGAATAGACTCCAAACGTAGTGTTTGTGTTCCAAACCGTGTGATGTCCACATCACTGAAACAGGCCATATTTTACAAAACCTCAGACTGCCAAGATTCCCATTTATGAAAAACCTGAGTTTGCTTTTTAGTGCTTAGCAGCACAACAAGGCTTTCCTTTCTCTCCCGTGAGCCGAGTCCGTCTGGCTAACGTTGGAGGAGCGATTGGGAGCCAAGGGTCCCGCAGTCACTGCTGACTTCAAAGCCGTAAGCTGAGTCTCTCTGCAACTCCACAATAAATCAAATAAACCATTCAGTGGGTGTTCAGGGGGGCGGAGGGGACTGAGACGGGCCAAACGCAGAGACTGAGAAAACGAGCCAGTGCAGTAGGGGAGGGAAAGAAACAGACAAACCCAGAAGAGAAAAAAAGAGAGGGACAACAAAAGCAAAAGGAAGATCAGAACAAACCGAGGAAATACAGGATGTTACAAAGTAACAGTGAGCAATTATATTAAAGATAAAAAAAACAAGTGATATCTCATATTTTTCTCTTACGAACCAATGAGACTACAAAGAGAAACCATGGAGAAAAATACTCCTCTAAATCAAAGGGATTTTAACAATATCTCAAGATCAAAATCACAGTACGAGCAATTTCATATAATGATAAAATGTGTAATTTTATTTTTATGTTTTATATATAGTAATTTTAAAATTAAAAATGTTAAAAAAAAAAAACTACCTTCTGATATTATAAAGCGGGTAGTTGTGACTTACTGGATGAGACCCATTTTAAGCTGTTGTAAAGTAGCTACACACCTGTGATTTGTATAATAGTTTAATCCAATATTAATGTGACAAGTTATGATGTTGCTTGACGTAAACAGCTAGGCCTAAAGGCCGGGACACACCAAGCCGACTTCAAAGAACTAGCAGCGACGAAAGCCGATGGTGTTGTCGGCAGCGTCGGACCAAAAAGCTGCGCTCGAACACACCGCACCGACTACAGCCGACGGCAAACTAACACGTGTGTTCTGCGCATGCGTGAGAGGAATTAACTGTCTATATCAGCAGCTATCAATACTATATATTCGTCATTCAAAAGGAGAAACCGAAACAAAGATATACGAGATAAATGCAGATATACAGAACGTAAACAAAGCAGCGCTTTCTTACCATTTTGAATATCAGTAACTTTAATCATTTTAAGTGGCTCATGTTGTTATGAAAACATTTGCGTATTAGAATGATTGGGAAAGATCACGTAACATTTAAACAGCTTTCTGTCTGTACCGCCTTCATTTACGTGCTTGTTCTCATCACTTTCGCTTTAATTCTTGTGCACTGACTCGTTTGCTAAACTGAACATCCAATCAGAGCTCTCATTCGCGCCGACGGTCCTGACGGGCCTAACGCCGATTCAACATGTTGAATCGTGCACACTGCAGCCGACATGAGCCCGACGAGAGCCGACGAGTGGAACACACCAAACAAACTAGCCCGACCGTCGCTCGCCGTCGGCCCGACGTTGGCCAACGGCCAACTTGGTGTGTCCCGGTCTTAACACCCCTTCATCCACATCCAGACTTGTTTGGGACAAATCCTGCCCTGCATTTGCACATTACACCATGTTTCGTGTAGTATACATCTCTCTCAGTTGAATATCTCTTTGGGAATTTTAGGAGAAACATTTGATTCGATAACTGAAATTAAATAATTATCTACACCTTACCTCTGGGAAGCGTTTATCCGACTGCATAGCTAGTCTGAATACTACAGGTCATCATCAAAGTCCGATATCCTCAGGGTTCACGCCACAACACCTTGAGGTCAGGAGGCCGTAAGAGGTTAAGGAAGGACATCTCTGCGAGGGGGGAGTGTTCCGCTGAGCCTGCTGGAGAATGCAAGGTATTTCTCGTCTTAAGAATATGCAGGAATGCAAGAGAGCTGGCTACCCAAAGATAACATCAACCTTATATCTTGTTCATGGAGATATGCGATTATAACCCTGTCAGGGATCGTAATCATCAAGCCGACACTTAAGTCACCATTTATCGAAGTCTGAACACTGATCTTCATACTGGGTCTTTATTAGTTTGATGGATGGGAGTGACCTTTCTCAGGTTTTAGAACACACACAGGAAAACAAAACGTATTTCAGACTCACAGTGGAAAAAAACAAGAGGGAAAACATCTAGAGTGCTTTACATAGATTGAAAAAGTTGGTTGGACGTGAGCCTCCACCGTTGAGACCTCCACCCTTCATTGGTTCATTCCCCTTTCTCATGTCCCATAATTTTATAGTTCAGAGTAAGAATGCAGCCAACTTCTGCTTTGCATCACAACAGGTGGTTGGTCATCTCCTTCCCCTTCAACCTATCTAAAGAGACTCTAAACAAATACATACACTGAACTGGTTTCACTCTCTTTAATGTGCCTAGAAGACAGGTTTACACCCCTTGGGCTTGTTTCAAGACTGACTAATACATTATAACTTCAACATTGACTCAGTCTTGTATTAATAGGATATGCTTGTGGTGTGATCTGTGGTACGATTTACAGAATACAAGAATAGTTCAACCTAAAAGCTTTCAGATGGACTACTAAAGTCTTATGGACTACAAAAATGGTGCATTGATGCCAAACGTCAACACAGACTCATGTCAATGCAATAATATTTTGTAACATTTTGGAGATTTGGCTGCTAACTGGTACAGACCTTAAGTAGCTCTGCCCCTTTCAGCACTGCACTCGTTGTCTTCTGTCTTCCATTTGTATTTCCAATCTTGTCGGTCTGTCGACATTTCTTATGACATCTGCTTCGAACATCACAATGCTCATGATAACTCTCATTATCTCTACAGTAAGTAAGTAAATCCACCAGAGAATTACTCTTCAACAGTGATGCTATAGAGTTACCACAAAAATGGAAGTTCAAATAATTCTAAAGATGGCTGCGCCGTTGTTTCTCTGTTGCATAAAGTCTACACATTTGTGCAATCGCATTCATATGTTTTCATAAACCCCACTGAAGACTGGGTTTAAGGCTCATTCATACTAAGAATGATAACTACAAATGTACAATAACTACAGTAAATAAATGCACACTGCAGTTTTGTTGTCTGCCACTTTAAATAGTCAAGCTCTTTAAAGCAGGATGTATTCTAATTGGCTGTTAATGTTTTTTTATTGTTCATTAGCTGAAAAAAAAAAGCTTTCAAAGCGATTTCAATGGTATCGTTCCTCAGTGCCTTTATTATTATAGTTGTGGTGTGGACTGTTTGCTATTCTTTAATATTTAGAATTGTTTTTAAAACTTTATATTTATCGTAATTGTTATATTTATCATTGTTGCTGTGAACAGGTCTTTAGAGGTGGATCTTCATGCTTACTGTTTTGCTAAAAATCGTATGTTGCTGTACAATTACATCATACAAATTTATACGAAACTGCCAACTAGTAAAATAATTGTTTTTTCATGAGATCAACTGGGCATTTTAAGATTTACAGGATATAGTAATAGTTCACCCAAAAAAACTTTCAAATGGACTATAAAATTCTTATGGACTACACAAATGGTCCCTTGACGCCAAATGTCATTATGCATTTCAACGCTCTCATGTCAATGCACCCTAAAAGCTTTCAGATGGACTACTAAAGTCTTATGGACTACAAAAATGGTGCATTGATGCCAAACGTCAACACAGACTCATGTCAATGCAATAATATTTTGTAACATTTTGGAGATTTGGCTGCTAACTGGTACAGACCTTAAGTAGCTCTGCCCCTTTCAGCACTGCACTCGTTGTCTTCTGTCTTCCATTTGTATTTCCAATCTTGTCGGTCTGTCGACATTTCTTATGACATCTGCTTCGAACATCACAATGCTCATGATAACTCTCATTATCTCTACAGTAAGTAAGTAAATCCACCAGAGAATTACTCTTCAACAGTGATGCTATAGAGTTACCACAAAAATGGAAGTTCAAATAATTCTAAAGATGGCTGCGCCGTTGTTTCTCTGTTGCATAAAGTCTACACATTTGTGCAATCGCATTCATATGTTTTCATAAACCCCACTGAAGACTGGGTTTAAGGCTCATTCATACTAAGAATGATAACTACAAATGTACAATAACTACAGTAAATAAATGCACACTGCAGTTTTGTTGTCAGCCACTTTAAATAATCAAGCTCTTTAAAGCAGGATGTATTCTAATTGGCTGTTAATGTTTTTTTTATTGTTTATTGTTCATTAGCTGAAAAAAAAAAAGCTTTCAAAGCGATTTCAATGGTATCGTTCCTCAGTGCCTTTATTATTATAGTTGTGGTGTGGACTGTTTGCTATTCTTTAATATTTAGAATTGTTTTTAAAACTTTATATTTATCGTAATTGTTATATTTATCATTGTTGCTGTGAACAGGTCTTTAGAGGTGGATCTTCATGCTTACTGTTTTGCTAAAAATCGTATGTTGCTGTACAATTACATCATACAAATTTATACGAAACTGCCAACTAGTAAAATAATTGTTTTTTCATGAGATCAACTGGGCATTTTAAGATTTACAGGATATAGTAATAGTTCACCCAAAAAAACTTTCAAATGGACTATAAAATTCTTATGGACTACACAAATGGTCCCTTGACGCCAAATGTCATTAGGCATTTCAACGCTCTCATGTCAATGCAATACTATTTTGTTACATTAAGGAAAAGTTGGCTAATTAATATAAATTTGTACAATCTTGTTTGTATGTTTTTGTACTACCTACTGAGAATTGTACACCCCACTGAAGACTGGGTTTAGAGGTCTTCATGCTCACTGTTAAATATCACCTCGTAAACTAGCCATCTTGTATGATTGAGATGGGCATTTTAATATTTACAGTAAACAAGGAATAGTTCACCCAAAAAGCTTTCAAATGGACTGCAAACATGGTATATTGACGGCAAACAGCTGCATACAAAATTCAATATTCTCTGAATAGGAACTTCTTTTGAAAAAGTACTTTATTCTAACTACAAATGTACAATAACTACAGTAAATAAATGCACACTGCAGTTTTGTTGTCAGCCACTTTAAATAATCAAGCTCTTTAAAGCAGGATGTATTCTAATTGGCTGTTAATGTTTTTTTTATTGTTTATTGTTCATTAGCTGAAAAAAAAAAAGCTTTCAAAGCGATTTCAATGGTATCGTTCCTCAGTGCCTTTATTATTATAGTTGTGGTGTGGACTGTTTGCTATTCTTTAATATTTAGAATTGTTTTTAAAACTTTATATTTATCGTAATTGTTATATTTATCATTGTTGGTGTGAACAGGTCTTTAGAGGTGGATCTTCATGCTTACTGTTTTGCTAAAAATCGTATGTTGCTGTACAATTACATCATACAAATTTATACGAAACTGCCAACTAGTAAAATAATTGTTTTTTCATGAGATCAACTGGGCATTTTAAGATTTACAGGATATAGTAATAGTTCACCCAAAAAAACTTTCAAATGGACTACAAAATTCTTATGGACTACACAAATGGTCCCTTGACGCCAAATGTCATTATGCATTTCAACGCTCTCATGTCAATGCAATACTATTTTGTTACACTAAGGAAAAGTTGGCTAATTAATATAAATTTGTACAATCTTGTTGTATGTTTTTGTACTACCTACTGAGAATTGTACACCCCACTGAAGACTGGGTTTAGAGGTCTTCATGCTCACTGTTAAATATCACCTCGTAAACTAGCCATCTTGTATGATTGAGATGGGCATTTTAATATTTACAGTAAACCAGGAATAGTTCACCCAAAAAGCTTTCAAATGGACTGCAAACGTGGTATATTGACGGCAAACAGCTGCATACAAAATTCAATATTCTCTGAATAGGAACTTCTTTTGAAAAAGTACTTTATTCTATATTGTATGAATGTGTCTAGTATGAATGTACTCAATGTACATTAATGAATGTACTCTAGTGTGAATGTGTCACTTTCATTGCAATTCACAAATCCTCTCTCATGGGATAGTAAGATGTCCATTGAATGCACATTTCAGAATTTCGCTGGAAGTAGTAGGTTCTTTTTGCCTACTATTTTATGAATAATGTGAATTTGGACATACTTTTCACATATTGTTTTACGCCTTGTCTACTATATATAGTGTGGTTTGGAAGGAAAAATAGGCTTTCATGTCCTGGGTAGCTTGTTTAGCTTGCATTGAAGTGCAAGAAGATAATGACAGTTTACTTCCACAGTTCATCGGGGAAGTTATTGTCTGAAAGACTTGCACAACCACATTCACAACCGTAAGCCAGTATCCATATTCAGACACAGCACACGGCCAAACCAAATGGATGTCAATGCTACCCTATTTGGTTTATGAACTTCAGTGAAGAAGATTTTCAGTGAATAGAGGCTTAAATTCTGGGCAACTAGGATATTCTTGGAAGAAAGAAGGTCATACGGGTTTAGAATGACTTGAGTGAGTGTGGTGAGTAAATGATGAGCGAACTTTCATATCTTGGTGAATAAACTCAACACAGACATCCATCTGAATGGATGTGCATGACTCCGTCTTGGAAAACAATGGTAGTTATCCAGCTGTGTATGGTTGTGCAAGTCTTTCAGACAATAACTTCCCTGATGGACTGTGGAAGTAAACGGTCATCCTCTTCTTGCACTTCAATGCAAGCTAAACAGGCCACCCAGGACATGAAAGCCTCTTTTTTTTTTTTTTTTTTTTTTTTTTTTTTTTTTTTTTTTTTTTTTTTTCACAACCCCTCCGCCAGACTTTTTTTTAAAAC
>NW_015505674.1:855609-869953 GCF_001515645.1 Sinocyclocheilus grahami
GCCTTAAAAGCACACAAAAAAGGCCCCCCCGGGAAAGAAAACCTCTTTTTTTTTTTTTTTTTTTTTTTTTTTTTTTTTTTCTTTTTTTTTTTTCTCCAACTCACACTGTCAGAGCTTTTACTGAACAGGCCTCCCAGTCGAGATCTCTAGCCATTCTCCAAACAACCAATAACATGTTCTACCCGTCGAGCTCCCCTTGTCTCTGTTATTTATGGATCAAATATATAACTGAGCTATACTCCCTGCAACATAATAGCATTCATTACACTAAAGAGGAGTAATAGACCAATTCTACAACTTTGATAAGCAGCCAAACCAACCGAGACCGTACAAAATGTACAAACTTCACAAAGTCCCTACGTAAAGACTAGTCAAATAGAGTAGATTTATGGTAATGCTCTGTTTCTTTGCAGTGATGTTTTACCACAAGTAAACTCTGCAAGTAAATGTCTCCCAGGGCCCAGGGAAGCTGTATGTCAACTTTGCGTGTTAAAGCCATGTGTATAATGGTGGGCTAAGGAGAGACGTAATCCCAAGAGACAAGCCTAAGCTGTCCATCCTGTTGGCAGGTTAATAGGAGGTCTACTGCATAAGTCACATCCAGTTATTTAGCTAGCTTAATCAGTTTGGAACATGTTGATATGACATAATTTGAACCATTTTCCAGGGTAAAATTTGTTGCACATTACTGGAACTAAACACAATACCATCTCAATCGTTTGAGATTTCCAAGCTAGGCTCATTGGAAAAACGTGTCTCTACCAACATTGTTTGCAAAACTCCAAAAGCGTACCGATACATACAATTCACTGCGGTTTCTAGCTGAAATGAACACCAGTGGCAGAAAAACACACAAACTAAGATTACAGTGGGATATTATCAATTAATAATGACCATTAATTATTTTTGCGTTTCCTTGCACAATACTATGATATGGTCTCAAAACACTTTTACCATAGAACAACTTGTCTACCCAAGCTCACTGGAAATACGTGTCTCTATCTACATTTCCACAAAACTAAAAAAAAAGTACCTATGCTTATCAATTGCTGCAGTTTCCAGTTGAAATGAACACTAGAGGCAGCAAAACTCTTATTTACAGGGCCAGAGTTTAGATTAAGAAATCCTAATTTATGCACATTTTGCAAGATTTGAAAACTGATCGTTTTAAATGTTAGCATCACATATACACCTTCATATGGGTTTTCTAACTCAGCAGGTTAGGTGCATTGCACTTGTGAGGTGAAGAGCTCCGATTCGAATCCCGTGAAACTGTGGTTCAACGAAAAATTCATAAAGAAGGAAGTTACAATAGCACGGTGGTTCAAAGAAAAATTCACAAAGAAGGAAGTTACAATAGCACGGTTGCATAAACAAATGTGTTTTTATATCACTTTGTTTTCGTTAACACTATCGGGTAGTTTTAGGGTTGGTGTAGAGGGTTTGTTATTTTCCAACACAACAGAGCATTAAACTTTTAACGACACTCACTGGACATTTGAATTCTGAACCATAGCAATACATACCTGAAGAAACATAATAAAATTGTCGCAAGACATGATTTACCAACATAATAAAAACGTGGCCACAGTCACGAATTCTAATGTTTTAGCACCCCTCAATGGACATTTCACTTTGAAACTGCCACAAAAAGTGTAATACGGTCTTTAATATCAGTGTTTTAGAAAAGTCGGGACAAGCACACATTTTCAATGAGGCTGGGTTGTGATTTGTTAAGGAATACATTTTCATGTTTGCGTCACATAATCAGCATGGCTTTTCTGACATAAGCCGCGTTTCCACTGCAGGAACTTTCCCCAGGAACTAGGGACTTTGGGCCGGTACTCGATGTGTTTCCACCACATGAACCAGGATCTAAATAAAGTTCCGGGTAAAAAATTGCCATTCAGAAAGTCCCTGCTCGCGAGGTAGTACTTTTTCAAAGGTCCGGAACTTTCGGGGGCAGGACTTCAGCGCTGAACATGCTGATTGGTTTTCACACAGCATTGTATTTCAACCACCATTTGCATATATATGTTTTAGGTTTTTTTATATTACTGATATTGTGTCATGAAATGTAGTTTTAAAAGCATTTCAGACGAGAATGTAGTTGTTTAAAACTCAAATCTGTGGTTTATTTATAAAAACAGCTCCTATTTGAAAATGTGCTTCGCCAATTTCGGAGACGGGAGGTCCACGCGATCAGCCGGCGTTCAGTGCTTATGTGTCCCGACGAGAGCAGCCTCAACTCGGCTAGTCCTTCTGACATTTGCCGCTGGCTCTGATGTCTCTGTAGTGGATAAACATAAGATATAATTCGTTTTGGGTAAATCTTAACAGGTAATCATTGGTCTTTATTCTATTTATCTATTAATATGTTAAAATTAAAATTAAAACAATGTTTGATATAATATTTCGTTTCATTGTAGTGTAGGCCATGTACGTTCCCTGAACATTTCTGCAGCTATTAATGTTTAAATGAAAACGATAAGGGGCAGTGGTGTTTGATATATTTCTTCTTATTGTAAATACAGTGAGGAAAATTGCAGTAGCCGAGGTGAGCTGACTGATGTTATCAAGTATGCTGCTGTTTGCAGAATTACCCGACTTGCATCGTCCCGTCCGTGGGAGTTCACACGAACTACCGAGGATGCAAGTCTTGGGTAAATCTTAACAGGTAATCATTGGTCTTTATTCTATTTATCTATTAATATGTTAAAATTAAAATTAAAACAATGTTTGATTATAATATTTCGTTTCATTGTAGTGTAGGCCATGTACGTTCCCTGAACATTTCTGCAGCTATTAATGTTTAAATGAAAACGATAAGGGGCAGTGGTGTTTGATATATTTCTTCTTATTGTAAATACAGTGAGGAAAATTGCAGTAGCCGAGGTGAGCTGACTGATGTTCTCAAGTATGCTGCTGTTTGCAGAATTACCCGACTTGCATCGTCCCGTCCGTGGGAGTTCACACGAACTACCGAGGATGCAAGTCCGAAATTTGCATACTTGGTATTGAAACACGCGCAGACCTACGTCACCAGATTATTTGCCTATTATTCTCGGTACTTTAGACCGCGATGGAAACGCAGACAGCAACAGGTCTGGGGGCGGGGGGAGTTCCTGGGAAGAAAAGTTCCTGGTACAATTGTTCCGGATAATTTAGGTGGAAACGAGGCTATAGTAAAAGTGCTTGTTAGCTCACCCGGTACAGCACTGCAATTGAGATGAAAAGCACTCTGGTATGAGTCCAAGTCACAACACTTGATAAAATAGCTCAAAGACTTGTAGAAGCAAGTTAAAATGGTGTGATTGCTTCAGCAAATGCATTTTATCTTGTGTTTGCTTTTGATAACATTGTCGGTTAAGGTTTTGGGTCGGGTTTGGTGTAGATGGTATGTTATTTTTAAACTCAATACAGAATACGTTTTTAGTGCTGCTCACTGGACATTTCACTTCTGAACAATTGTGATACGTCGAACAACCAACATAACACATAGCCTAATTGTTTTAAGGATAAAACTAAATATGCTTTTAGTGCCGCTCACTGGACATTTCACTTTGAAAGTGTCAAGAAACATGCAAAACACTACATAATATAATTTTGCTAAAATGTCACAGGCATGTTTTTCAAATGAGCCTGGGTTGACCATTTTTCAGGGTAAAATTTGTTTCACTTTACTGGAACCAAACACAATACCGTCTCAATCATTTGAGAATTCACAATGTGGACCAGACTTTAGGCTGACTGTCAAAAGTCTGGCTTTGCAAAGCTGATGTTAGCGTGTGAGTATTTTAGCATAGGCGCACACAAGGCTACCACATAGATTTACACCAGGGTGGGATTAGACACAGCAATGAAAAACTACAAGCTGTTAGCACAGCCTGAAAGTGACAGACTTGACCAGAGCAAAATGTGACGCAGCTAGTGTTTTGGCTATGGCCTCCTGTCAGGAAATTTAACTTGTTAGGATTGATCGCCACAAAAAGGACATTTAACTCCCTTACGGGGCAATTTTTCTTCTCACTCTAACACTTTTTTTTCAGAAACTTTATAAGGCGTGTGCTTTGTGTTGAACCATCTGTATAACACATGTCCAATGGTTAAGAGCTTGTGATTTTATACAAAATACTCCAGTTCCCTTGCAAGGGCTTTTAACATTCTTCTTCAGCTTGGCGTGAAGAATATAGTATAACAAAGAGTTATAAAGGTTGTCAAAGAAATTTTTGTTTTGAACCGAAGAATTGTCCTAATGGAGCTTATCATATTATCTGTGAGTTTGGAGATGAGGTGTATCAAAACTGGCTTGCATAAAACCAAGACACTGTGACTGATTCATGTTCCTTTGATCTGACCTTGATTGCGTGAATGAATACGAAGGTATGCTTGTTTGGAATGCAAATGTGTCATGAAAGAACTTTCATGAGAAATCCTGAATCTGGAAATGCTGTTTGTCAAACTGATAAATAGGATCCAGAAATCACCCTCATGCAGTAAAAGAGGGTAAGGAGTAGGACATTGTGAAAACTAGGATTTACTGATCATGTTAGGTTATAATATCAGTACACAGTAAAAGGTTATCTGCTGGCTTTTAAAATGTCAAGTGGTATAACTATAAAGTAATAATATATTTGTTTTTATTATTTAATAAGTGTGATTTTGTAAAAGCTGTAAGAAATTTTTAAAAAAAAAATTCAGACTATTTTCTGAACCGTAATAATCATTTTTATGGATTATACTATTTGACAACCTATGCAAATCTTTCTACTGCATTTGCCATATATGTCTAACATGAAAAAAAATGTTTGATAATGAATGATTCTAAAAAAAAAAAATCCTAAAAGTAATTTAAAAATAAATAAAAAAACTATTATTTTAAAGTAGCTAAACCGTGTTATTGTTTACTGAAAGTAAATGTACAATTATTATTATGTGTTTTCATTAATTGAAATATGCTAAAATAAAACAAACCAAAACATAAATATTAGATTATTAAAGTTATTAAAAATATTATTCAAATTAAATAAAAATAAAATCTAATTAAAATAAAACTAGTAAAAAATTACTAAAGCTAAAACTGAAATATAAATAAAAAATACCTGGAAACTGAAAGCTAAATGATGTGTGTGTGTGTGTGTATATATATATGTATATATATGTATATATATATATATATATATGATTGTGTGTGTGTATTTATAACTAATAAAATATCAAATCACATTATAAACTACAAAATTAGTTAAAAAAAATGTAAATGAAAATGGTTATACTGCCTAAACGGTTTAGTGAAGTATAGTTTGAAAGGCTGCGCGTTCGGCTGTACACATACCCTTAGTCGCTTCAGACAGCTCACCAGTAGCACTTCAACACACGAAAACACACACAATTATGTCAAAATGTGCGGTTTTGGCGAGTTATCTTGTTAACATAGTCTTAAATGAGTTATAAAGTCTTAAATGACCGTAAAGAGTTGGGAGAAAATCGGATGTGTGTCAGATCCGCGTCATATGCATCAGGTTTTAAATAGACAGCGCTGATTTTGAAGTGAAACCTGCTGAAGTCTGTCATTGATGTATATCAAAGAACAAAAGAAAAAGAGAAATCCTTGGACTGTTCTAGTCGCTGATTAACTTTTATAGCTTGAATACAGATTGATATGTATGGTTTGTGTATATACAGTGGGTACGGAAAGTATTCAGACCCCCTTAAATTTTTCACAATTCTGTCTCTGAGCTCTTCAGGCAGTTCCTTTGACCTCATGATTCTCATTTGCTCTGACATGCACTGTGAGCTGTAATGTCTTATATAGACAGGTGTGTGGCTTTGCTAATCAAGTCCAATCAGTATAATCAAACACAGCTGGACTCGAATGAAGGTGTAGAACCATCTCAAGGATGATCAGAAGAAATGGACAGCACCTGAGTTAAATATATGAGTGTCACAGCAAAGGGTCTGAATACTTAGGACCATGTGATATTTCAGTTTTTCTTTTTTAATAAATCTGCAAAAATGTCAACAATTCTGTGTTTTTCTGTCAATATGGGGTGCTGTGCGTACATTAATGAGGGAAAAAATTTACTTAAATGATTTTAGCAAATGGCTGCAATATAACAGAGTGAATTTAAGGGGGTCTGAATACTTTCCGTACCCACTGTATATATAATATAGTTTATGTGAAGATTGTTTTAAAATCACTTAAATTAAGTCGTTATATATTTCAGAGCCTATTAATTGTTAAAAATAATGACTTTCAATTATACTGTAATGTTGAATGGCTATAATTAATATGGAAAATTGAGGGAAAATTAACCAGCAGGTCAAATTAAAAATACTGTAAATACTTTGTCATTGTTGTAATACAATATTTTCGTAATGCTAAAAGAGTTCCATGGCCGGTAAAAACAAAAATTTGCCAGTAAATTTTATCATGTCACCGGCCATTGGCTGGTGTGGCAAAAAGTTAGTTTTAGGCCCTGTATAAAATTATATAAATAATACTAAAATATCTATAGCCAAACTCATTTTATTTTGAGTTTTTAATTTGCCACAATGTCAGTTTGGTTGCAGCACCTAGGCATGCAAAAAAAAATCAATCTGCACAAAAAAATTATCAAAAATGTATTAATGCTCTTCAAAGCAGAAGTTTAAATCCTCTTCATAAATCGTATTTTAATGTATTTTTGTATAGTTTAATTCATTTGGACTTAAAAATGACCCATTTTGCATTGTGACATTGGCCCATATATCTCTATCATAATGTAAAAAAAAAATAATAATAAAAATTCCAAAACAGATGCTCAGATGTTATTGTTATCAGGCCGTAATACAAAAACGCAGATGTTCCTGGTGGTAAGTCTACTGCCAACAAGTTCCTCTGCTCTCTCTCCAGGACGGCCGAGACAGAGGTAGAGTAGGGTAGGGGGTTGGGGGTAGAGAAGGGGGGTTAATTGGTTCCTGATGTCAAACTACACCAAGTTCTCCTCTAAATAACAGGGCTTTTTTGTTTCAAATAATGGCTTTTCCATCCTTTTCCATTTGTGATGTTAGAGGGCGAAGCAACAAACTCAGGAATGAAGCGATCAGTAGTTCACTTTGCTTGTTACTTCTTCTGTCAGGTTAATTTTGGTGTCACGCATGCACTGGAGTAAAACTGGATTTTTACATTTTATGAAGAACATGAGTGTTGCTGGCCTATGCAAAATGCACTGCTACAATGCTAAGATGTTGTGTATGGTTGCCAGGGTATTGCTGTGTGGTTGCTAGGTGTTCTGAGTGGTCGTTAGGTGCTTGCTTACCGGTCCAAGTTAAAAGAGCCCAACTTCAAGGATGTTTTGAACCATTTGGTAATCTGATAATGGGTGAAATCTATAAGTCTGACTGCTTCGAAAAAATAATTAATGTATAATAGCAATGCAATTAATATAATAACTAATAAAATAACTGTGTTAACAGTAATTTTTGCTCAAAAGCAACCAGTAGCTTTATCCAAAACCAACACAAGGAAAATATGTTTATTAGATGGCTGGATAGCACCTGTTTGCTCAGCTTGTGAATTGATTGGTTGATCAAAACCATGTAGATACTTGGGGTAATATGGACCAGACTTCAGATGTCTTTGAAGATCCTGTTTTATGTTTTTTATTTTTTTCTACGAAGCAACTCTCTTAATTTTTTCCCCAACAGAGAGAACAAAGAGATAGAATGGTAATACTGAAGCACCCCGGTTTATGTGTGCCTATATGGAAGGCATTAACTCAGAAATGCCTTTGAATCTGTGAGTAAACTGACAAGACGGTGGGACTGGGAGTTGCAGTCGGCTTCAAAGGGATTCGCCAATCCTGCCATGACCCCCAAGACACGCCCACGGTGAGGTATCGCTGACACGCAGTGAAAATGTGATTACTGACCTCACTGACTCAATAACTAACATCTGTAGAGAAAGAGGCTCCGTGAGTCACTCAACCGTTCCTTACAACCCGCATGTAGAAGATCTCACATCCTGAAAGGAATGTTCATCTGGGAGAAAGGGTTATGCCAGACAGCTTTCAGTGATGGGCCACATTCCATATCAGTTAGAAAATGACAACTCAGGAATTTCTCAAAGTTCTCAGGAATTGTACATTCCCAAGCACTACCTGGCTGAAAGACCATTTTAGCCAACAGCTGCCATTCTGGTGTTCACACCAGGCTTTAGAGGTAGTTACACACCGGACAAGAAGCAAAACAGCACACCACATCGTGGCTAGGACAATCCACAGTTATTGAACACTGGACAGTTCAAGGCGGCAGTCCAAAACAATGAATCTAATCACCAAACAAGCAAAAGTTCACTTCAAGAATCAACAAAGTGATGTTGTTGAGTCTGGCGTTTGGATGTAAAGAGGGTGCTAGTGAGTGATTAGACCTCATAGACTTGCTTGGACCACAGGTGTGTTGACTGGAACCGAGCAGTTTTTCAATAGGAACATGTTCAAGATGCTCATGCAGATTTGCCATATTGACCAACAAAAAGGTGCTTGGTTTTAAAGTGAATTTGGAAGCATTTTATTTCAAAGGCCTGTTTTGCGTGTACATACTATGTACTTATCAAAGCAATTACAGTAACTGGGTATTAACTAGGTACTAACCCTGAACCTACACCTAACCCTAACTTTAATTAATACAGAGTTCTGGCATGAAACTCTAGATGGCACAGTCCGATAGGTCTAACTCAATCTGACCTAATGACATCATTATCACATGGCACAGCTGATTGGTTCTCTCCTGTATCAGTAGCCAATGAGCTCGCTGCTCAACATTCAAATATATGACTAGTGCTTGACGTAGCAGTTGCAGCTTGCTTCAGAAACCCTCTACCTTCCCCAGCTCCACCTGTATAGATCTTCTATGAGGTGATTCATGTATGCTATACAGCATCATGTATGCTACAAAATAAAGTGTAACCGTAACTTCTCTGCGAGATATGCTTAATAAATTGCTACACTACTGACAATGAACCCACATCATTTCGGACATTCAGTACCATAACTACATTTAGTTAGCTGGTTACTCCCCAACACAAAAATGTTTACATGCACGGCTTTAAATGATCTTTTATAAATATCTAAGTATAAATGAGATGACGGTTGCTATCCATTGTTGCTGTCTGACATTTTGTCTATCAAGCTTAAAAGGCTTTTTTTTAAGCTAATTACTTTAAATGTAGCACATGCAGTATTCAGAGTGGTTCACGAAATCTGCCACTAATCTTGAAAAATTAAAGTGTTGGGGCAGTTTTCATTAACACTGGATCCAATTTAGGCGATTCAATTGAATTTTATATGACATTTTGAGGATATTTGGTTTATTGTCTACGTATTTCCTTTCTATGAACAGTTAGAGTAAATATCTTAAATGCAAATGGGCTTAATTCAAGATAGAGTACTTGTGCATCTATTGACTTCATCTTATGTGTGGATTATTTGGAAAACAGAAGCATGCTGAACGGATAGATCAAACATAACCACAATGCACAATTTTGGACAAAAGTATATAGAGCAGATGACATTTTAAAACGACAAATTATTGATTTATTTCGACTGAAATCAATTTTTTTAAAGCACTTCTAGGATCTATTCTGAAGTGACAGTTTGAGAGTGTTATGGACTGTATGTCTTGACTATGTGCTGTTGTGATTGGCTAGCAAGATGTAAGCGTCACTTCTTTCAGCTTGACAAAGTCATTACAGCATACACGTGGGAGTCGGCTCATTAGTCTTGTTTGACCCAGTTCTTGGCTAAAGTGTGTTTACTACAGATTCCAGTAAAACATTTTCCAATCAAAGACGCCTTCAGCAAAGGTCCTCTGTCATTTTGCTAGGAACCTACTAAGACACCATAGCTCATCGCCTCTATCTGTAGTTTATTTAAGCTGTCTCTGACAGCAGTCCGGAAGGTCGCCAACCCCTCCACCATATGACCTCCTGTTTCCTCTCACTCTCTCACCCTCATGTCCTGAACTCTTGTTCTAACTGTTCGGCCGGCCTGTTCTGGCAGAAACAAGAGACACCAGGTCTCCTGTCAACTACCCTGGCCCCGGAATACATGTTTAGAAATGCCTCTACTCCCTCTGAAAAATATGGAGTAAGAAGTCAGTTGAGTTATGACATGTCTGGAAGAATGTGGCTATGATTTCAGTGTCATGCTGGTGCTGCCATGCTAATATGATAATCTTGTTGATTGATGATTTTTATTTTTTAAAATAAAATCTCAATAAAAAGTTTATTACACTGGGCAGTGCAGCTGACTGCAAGGACATTTGACATTTTCATGTTATGAATGCACTGAACAGACAATCTAACAATGTTTACCGCAGGAACAAACATTGGTGCTATTGCCTCGAAGCTTGACAGTTTATAAAAAGAAGGAAAGCTTGTTAAACCCAGCTGTAAGTCACATGTTGCTTCTTGGTATGCTGTTCTGCGAACTTCAGAAGAAAGTTAAAGTTAAGCACAGTTTCATGATTGCACTGTAAAATGTATCCATCGTCATGTGAAGGGCTGTCATGGAATCATGTTGGACCACAATTTGCAGGAACAACAAGAAACGTTTTCTACTTTTATGAAATGTGAAACAGCATTTATATATTTATATAAGTGGTGCAGTATTTTAATTTTTTTTAACAATTACTAAAACTGAAAACTGCTCTTCCCAACTTTGGCCATGTTTACACCCAATTCATTGCAGTCGTTTAAGTCCCTGGCTGATGGGATAGTAAAGTGTCCATTGTAGACTTCGGGATCTTGCCGGATGTACAGTGCCTTGCGAAAGTATTCATACCCCTTCATTTTTTTCATGTTTTGTTATGTTGCTGCCTTATGTTAAACTGCTTACAAACTGCTTTTTTCCCACATTAATCTACACTCCATACACCATACAGACAAAGCAAAAACAGAATTGTGACAACTTCGTAAATTAATTAAAAATAAAAAAAACTGAAATAAGTACATTGCATAAGTATATATACCCTTAACTAAATATTTAGATGAAGCACCTTTACAGCCTCAAGTATTTTTTGTTTGATGCGACAAGCTTTGCTTATCAGCATTTGGCAAGTATCTGCCATTTTTCACCTCTATCAGGTTGGATGGGGGCAGATGCACATTTTCAGGTTTCTCCAGAAATATTTGACTGGGTTCAATCCCAGGCTCTGGCTGGACCACTCAAGGACATTCACACAGTTGTCTATAAGCCACTCTTGCTGTGTGTTTAGGTCCAGTGTCCTGTTGGAAGGTGAACCTTCTGCCCAGTCTGAGGTTCTGAATGCTCTGTACTGTGTTTTCATTAAGGCTAACTCAATATTTTGGTGCATTGAGCTGTTCTTCTACTCTGATGAGTCCCTCAGTCCCTGCCACTGAAAAACAGCCCCACAGCATGAGGCTGCTACCAGCATACTTTACTTTTGGGATGGTACTCTGGAGGTGATGAGCAGAGTTGGTTTCCTTCTAACATGATGCTTGGAATTGAGGTTCATCAGACCAGATAATATTATTTCTCAGAGTCTGAGGGTCCTTTAGTTGCTTTTTTGCAAATTGTAAGTGTGTTTTCATGTGTCTTAACTGAGGAGAGGATTGAGTCTTGCCACACCGCCATAAAGCCCAGATCAGTGAAGTGTTGCAGTGATGTTTGTCCTTCTGTAGGTTTCTCCCATCTGCATATATGATCATGGAGCTTAACTAGAGTGACCATCAGGTTCTTGTTCACCATGCTAACCAAAGTCCTTCTCCATCAGTTGCTCAGTTTGGCCAGGAGGCCAGCTCTGGGAAGAGTCCTGGTTGTTTCAAACTTCTTCCATTAAGGGTAACAGAGACTACATGCTTCTGTGACCCTTCAATGAAGCAGAATTTTTTTTCTGAACTCTTCCCCAGATGTGTGGCTTGACGCAATCCTGTCTCTGAGCTCTACAGACAGTTCTTTTGACCTCAGTGCTTGGTTTTTGCTCTGATATGCATTATCAGCTGTTAAACATTTTATTAAGATGTGTGTGCCTTTCCAAATCATATCCATTCAACTTAATTTGCCACAGGTTAACTTCACTCTAGGTGTAATGACATCTACAAGCAATATGAATACTCTTGAGTTCAATTTTAACTGTCTCCGTTTTTGATTTTTAATAAATTTGAGAAGATTTGCGAAGTTTTTTGCTTTACCATTATAGTGTATGAAGTGTAGATTCTTGTGGAAAAAAAGTAATTTAAAGCAGTTTAACATAAGGCAGCAACATAACAAAACGTGAAACAAAATTAAGGGGTATGAATACTTTCGCAAGGCACTGTAGGTCACCCGGGTGCTTTTCACCTATACTTCTATCTTTTTGTTTTTTGTGTGAAAGTTGCTTTCATTCATGATTCATTTAACTTTCTTGTATTACGTTTTGTGTGAAAGTGTTTTTAATGTGTGCTGATAAAGCACAAAAAAGTGTAAAAATACAACCAAAATAATGATTTTGCAGTATTACGATATGGCACAAACTCAAAGACGATGACAAAGGATGTGGAACAACACATTGTACGTTGTATTGAAAGAAGCAGGAACGAAGGCTGGTTCTAGACATTTGAAGACCCTACAGGCAAAATTCATGTTGGAAGCCCCCCACCCCCAATAAAAAAGCACTTGTAACTAATATAATTCCTAACCTTTTTATTTATACAACATTTCATTTTAAATGTTGTATATTTTTACTTATACAGTACCATTTAAATGTTTGGACACATTACTATTTTTAATGTCTTTGAAAGAAGTCCCTTATGCTCATCAAGCCTGCATTTATTTGATCAAAAATACAGAGAAAAGAACGGTAATATTGTGAAATATTATTTTCTATTATACTTTAAAATATCTCTGAGAAATAATCTATTTATGTGATGCAAAGCTGAATTTCCAGGATCATCGTCACATGATCCTTCAGAAATCATTATGATATGCTGATTTGTTATTATTAAAAGTTATTAAAATAAATCTTAGAACTCTTAGAATGAAAATAGAAGTATTTTCTATCACTTTGTATCAATTTGCTGGTGATGATTGTTCTTACTCTGGTGACTGATGGTTCGGGGGAGCGAGGGAAAGCCTGGCGAGACCTTGATTTACCATAATTCAGACATCACTGAGTTTGCTTAGTTATATATTTTGGAACTATTTGCATATGCACTGTTAAAAATACACTTCAAAAGATAAAATCTTGATGCTAGATTGTATTTGCATAATTATCTTAGCGTGTGTACATTTTGTTTGAATCTGTCTTACACAGTATTTGAATATTGAGTATTCACTTTTTTTGGGCACTGTACTGTAAGATTTTACAGCAGAAGGCACCATTATTGCAGACAAATATGCATAATCGATCGATCAAGACAGCTTTGTACCCAGAAGTGAGCTAAATCTAACAAAATCTCCCAAAACCTCCCTTGTCATCTTTTGTATTAAAAAAAAAAAATAAAAAAAAAAAAATATATATATATATATAAAACGTCTCGGGTTACGACTGTAACCCTTGTTCCCCGAGAAGGGAACGAGACACTGCGTCGGTAATGACACTAGGGGAACCCCCTCAGCGTAGCGCATTTGAAGCATGAATGAAACTATTCCAATCTTGATTGGTGTTGCGTCATGACGTAACATGTGATGGCATAGTCGGAAACTACAAAGGGACACCGGCACACAACAGAGTCAGCTTTTGCGGTGAAGCAACCCGCTCCCAGGAGAGGAGAGGTGTGACAAAGAGACGCAGTGTCTCGTTCCCTTCTCGGGGAACAAGGGTTACAGTCGTAACCCGAGACGTTCCCCCTCGAGGGTACGGATACCCACTATGCCACACCAAAACCTGCCTGTCCTAGTATGAAGCTGAACCAGGCACAACTTAGGACGAGAGCACTCGTGCACCCGGCGTGGAGGGAAGGTTCAGGCTATAAAACATGATGAAAGTATGTGGGGTGGACCACCCAGCCGCATCACAGATCTCCTGCAACGGGACTCCTGACAGGAGGGCCCTAGAGGACGCCACGCCTCTAGTAGAGTGGGCCCTCAAAGCCACAGGTGAAGGCAAACCGCACACCTGATAGGCCAAGGCAATAGCCTGAACAATCCAATTACTAATTGTCTGCTTGGAAGCAGGAAGTCCCTTCTTGGGTGATCCAAAGCACACCAACAACTGTTCTGACCTCCTCCAATGAGAGGACTTCTGAATAAAGATGTTCAATGCTCTGACAGGGCAGAGCAGATGAAGCCTCTCTTCTTCCCCCGACACATGAGGCGGAGGACGGAAGGCCTGAAGAGCCACCGGCCGTGCCCTAGTAGATGGC
>NW_015505674.1:870977-872110 GCF_001515645.1 Sinocyclocheilus grahami
TCAGGCTATAAAACCTGATGAAAGTATGCGGGGTGGACCACCCAGCCGCATCGCAGATCTCCTGCAACGGGACTCCTGACAGGAGGGCCCTAGAGGACGCCACGCCTCTAGTAGAGTGGGCCCTCAAAGCCACAGGTGAAGGCAAACCGCACACCTGATAGGCCAAGGCAATAGCCTGAACAATCCAATTACTAATTGTCTGCTTGGAAGCAGGAAGTCCCTTCTTGGGTGATCCAAAGCACACCAACAACTGTTCTGACCTCCTCCAATGAGAGGACTTCTGAATAAAGATGTTCAATGCTCTGACAGGGCAGAGCAGATGAAGCCTCTCTTCTTCCACCGACACATGAGGCGAAGGATGGAAGGCCTGAAGAACCACCGGCCATGCCCTATTAGATGGCACCTTGGGCACATAGTCAGGCCTAGGTTGTAAAATGGCCTTAACTCCTCCAGGGGCAAACTCCAGGCAAGTCGGCGAGATAGCCAAGGCCTGGAGATCCCCCACTCTCTTGAGCGAAATAATTGCCAGGAGAAAGACCATCTTAAAGGTCAGGTTCTTTGCCGTAGCTGACTCGAGAGGCTCGAAGGGGGCAAGTGACAGCCCTTCAAGGACCACAGACAGATCCCAAGTTGGGACTCTGGAACGAGTCGCAGGCCTCATCCTCCATGCGCTACGGAGGAAACGCACAACCAGCTGGTGCCTCCCCAGAGGCCCAGCACCTAAAGGAGCGTGGAAAGCCGCAATGGCAGCCACGTACACCTTTACTGTGGACGGGGTAAGACCAGCAGAGAAGCGATCTTGGAGTAACTCGAGCACTGAAGCCACCGGGCAGTTAACTGAGTCCAACCCATGCTCTCTACACCACGTGGAAAACACATTCCACTTTAGGCCGTATAATCTCCTCGTTGAGGGAGCCCTGGAACTGAGTATGGTCTCGATCGGTCCCACCGACAAGCCAGCCTCTAGGTACTGAGCCCCCTCAGGGGCCAGACCCACAGTTTCCACAGTTCTGGCCGAGGGTGAAATATCTCGCTCCCTGCCTGAGACAGCAGGTCCCTCCTCAGAGGGATCTGCCACGGCTGACCTGCCAGGAGTGACATGATATCTGAGAACCACACCCGGGCCGGCCAGA
>NW_015505674.1:873589-876491 GCF_001515645.1 Sinocyclocheilus grahami
CGGCGAGATAGCCAAGGCCTGGAGATCCCCCACTCTCTTGAGCGAAATAATTGCCAGGAGAAAGACCATCTTAAAGGTCAGGTTCTTTGCCGTAGCTGACTCGAGAGGCTCGAAGGGGGCAAGTGACAGCCCTTCAAGGACCACAGACAGATCCCAAGTTGGGACTCTGGAACGAGTCGCAGGCCTCATCCTCCATGCACCACGGAGGAAATGCACGACCAGCTGGGGCCTCCCCAGAGGCCCAGCACCTAAAGGAGCGTGGAAAGCCGCAATGGCAGCCACGTACACCTTTACTGTGGACGGGGTAAGACCAGCAGAGAAGCGATCTTGGAGTAACTCCAGCACTGAAGCCACCGGGCAGTTAACTGAGTCCAACCCATGCTCTCTACACCACGTGGAAAACACATTCCACTTTAGGCCGTATAATCTCCTCGTTGAGGGAGCCCTGGAACTGAGTATGGTCTCGATCGGTCCCACCGACAAGCCAGCCTCTAGGTACTGAGCCCCCTCAGGGGCCAGACCCACAGTTTCCACAGTTCTGGCCGAGGGTGAAATATCTCGCTCCCTGCCTGAGACAGCAGGTCCCTCCTCAGAGGGATCTGCCACGGCTGACCTGCCAGGAGTGACATGATATCTGAGAACCACACCCGGGCCGGCCAGAACGGGGCTACCAGCAATAAACTGACCCCTTCTTTCCGGACCTTCTCCAGAACTCCCGTGAGCAGAGCGATCGGGGGAAAAGCATACAGGCGTAGTCTCGGCCACGTCTGTACCATGGCGTCCAACCCCAGCGGGGCTGGATGCATGAGAGAAAACCACAGTGGACAGTGGGTCGTCTCTCGAGACACGAACAAATCCACTTCCACTGGGCCGAACCTCTCGCATATCGACTTCACCACCTCTGGGTGAAGTCTCCATTCCCCGGGCCTCAACCCCTGCCTCGACAGGACGTCTGCTCTCTGATTCTGGTCCCCAGGGATATACATCGCTGAGAGACGACAGTTTCCCCTTGGACCACAGGAGGATGTGATGTGACAGTCTGCACAGAGGGCGCAACCTCAGACCCCCCTGATGATTCAAATACGAGACTACCGACATGTTGTCTGCCCATATCAGGACATGGTGACCGCTGAGATCTGGGAGAAAGCTCCTCAGAGCCATGTAAACCGCTAGAATTTCTAGGCAATTTATGTGCCATGAGGAATGCTGGCCCTGCCACAGACCTTTCGCAAAGTGGCCATCCATGACCGTGCCCCAACCCGTAAGGGTTCTGTCGAAACGAGCTTTCGGGGACATGACACTCCCAATACTGGACCTCGGGACAGAAACCAAGGTTTCCTCCATATGGACAGGGCACGAAGGCATCGGCATGCCATGAGCCCCAGCAGTCTTTGTAACTGCTTTACAGTGATAGCGTGGCCTAGCCCTATCCTGGAAACCATCGCCAGGATGGACTCGATACGAGCGGGAGACAATTGTGGCCGCATCGTTGTCGAGTCCCATACCACCCCCAGGAACGTTGTTCTCTGGGTTGGCAACAACATGCTCTTTCCTGTGTTGAGTCTCAACCCCAAGCTCTGAATGTGGCCAAGGACGACATCTCGATGCCGAACCGTCATCTCTCGAGACTGGGCCAGTATAAGCCAGTTGTCGATATAATTCAGCACACGGATGCCCTGAAGCCTCAGTGGCACTAGAGCTGCATCCATGCACTTGGTGAAAGTAACACTTTCTATGGCCTCCTTCACTTCCTGTTCCATCACCCGACCCTGCTCGGGGTGCACCACAGTCCAGACCACCCCATTGAACTTTGGGGGGCGGTAACCGAACTGCAGCCTGTACCCTCTAACTACTGTACGCAGGACCCATGGAGATATATTCGGAAGGCATTGCCATGCACCGATATAATCTACTAAGGGAATCAGCCTCTCGAGGCTGACCTCGGGTGTTTCTTGAGTATCGTTTACGATCCCCTGAAGCGGAACACCGGCAGGAAAAGATCGAAAACGATTTTCTATGTGCGGACTCTGTCACTGACAGGCCGCAAGCCTTCGGGGCGGACACTGCAGCGTGTGTTTGCCGGAAATCGATGTGGCCTGAAGCGTACTGGACGGCGGGATTCCAACAACGATTTGCCAAGGGTTCCGAGGTGGAAACGATCTTGATCGCTCCTCCCCGGGGGGGGGGCAACCCTCAGAGGCCCTGTGAAACCTAGGACCTCTTTGCCGTAGCCTTCCTCACCGGTCCTCAGATCGACCTTCGGCTCGGCGGGCTTCGGGCGAGAGCTTCACTTTTGCCAAGACCCATGACGAGGGTTTCTAGAACCGACCCTCTCCTTTTGTACCTGCCGGTACAAGGAGCTTGATGACGGCTGGGGCTGTCCACTTGGAGCAGCTTTTTTAGATTTAGAGTGGCGAGGGAAATATTGCTTAAAAGCCACAGACTGCTTTTTCGCCTCCTGAAACCTGTCGACGACTATATTGATTGCGTCATTCTCCTAGATGACTGCGGCATCTAGGAGAAAGGCCCTGTCCTTTTCCTTCATCCCTGATAAATTTAGCCACAAATGTCTCTCTGTGGCAACCATGGCTGCCATGGAGCGACCGATAGCACGGGCTGTCTCCTTGGTAACACGGAGAGACAAATCTGCGGCTCTACGCAACTCTGCTAAATCACCCTGAGTCGGTCCCTCGCCCTCATCTAAATCCTTTAAAAAATCAGCCTGGTATGCCTGCATAAGCGCCATTGTATGCAGGCACGCACCAGCACGACCAGCCGCCATATAAGCCCTGCCCACCAAAGATGATGTAACACGACAAGGTTTGGTGGGCAATACCGGGGCTTTAAGGGACGACGCAACATCAGGGGAGAGGTAGCTGGCTAAAGCCTCTTCCACCCAAGG
>NW_015505674.1:877937-886710 GCF_001515645.1 Sinocyclocheilus grahami
TCTGACTCACGATGGTGGGAATAGTGAGCATCTTGAACCTGAATCTCCTCAGAGAACGATTCAAGTGCCGCAGATCTGAAATTGGACGCATTCCCCCATCCTTCTTGGGAACTATGAAATACCGGCTGTAGAACCCGGACTCCCTGTCTGGCGGAGGAACACTTTCTATGGCCTCCTTCACTTCCTGTTCCATCACCCGACCCTGCTCGGGGTGCACCACAGTCCAGACCACCCCATTGAACTTTGGGGGGCGGTAACCGAACTGCAGCCTGTACCCTCTAACTACTGTACGCAGGACCCATGGAGATATATTCGGAAGGCATTGCCATGCACCGATATAATCTACTAAGGGAATCAGCCTCTCGAGGCTGACCTCGGGTGTTTCTTGAGTATCGTTTACGATCCCCTGAAGCGGAACACCGGCAGGAAAAGATCGAAAACGATTTTCTATGTGCGGACTCTGTCACTGACAGGCCGCAAGCCTTCGGGGCGGACACTGCAGCGTGTGTTTGCCGGAAATCGATGTGGCCTGAAGCGTACTGGACGGCGGGATTCCAACAACGATTTGCCAAGGGTTCCGAGGTGGAAACGATCTTGATCGCTCCTCCCCGGGGGGGGGGCAACCCTCAGAGGCCCTGTGAAACCTAGGACCTCTTTGCCGTAGCCTTCCTCACCGGTCCTCAGATCGACCTTCGGCTCGGCGGGCTTCGGGCGAGAGCTTCACCTCTGTTGCCAAGATCCATGACGAGGGGTTCTAGAAGCGACACTCTCCTTTTGTACCTGCCGGTACAAGGAGCTTGATGACGGCTGGGGCTGTCCACTTGGAGCAGCTTTTTTAGATTTAGAGTGGCGAGGGAAATATTGCTTAAAAGCCACAGACTGCTTTTTCGCCTCCTGAAACCTGTCGACGACTATATTGATTGCGTCATTCTCCTAGATGACTGCGGCATCTAGGAGAAAGGCCCTGTCCTTTTCCTTCATCCCTGATAAATTTAGCCACAAATGTCTCTCTGTGGCAACCATGGCTGCCATGGAGCGACCGATAGCACGGGCTGTCTCCTTGGTAACACGGAGAGACAAATCTGCGGCTCTACGCAACTCTGCTAAATCACCCTGAGTCGGTCCCTCGCCCTCATCTAAATCCTTTAAAAAATCAGCCTGGTATGCCTGCATAAGCGCCATTGTATGCAGGCACGCACCAGCACGACCCGCCGCCATATAAGCCATGCCCACCAAAGATGATGTAACACGGCAAGGTTTGGTGGGCAGCACCGGGGCTTTAAGGGACGACGCAACATCAGGGGAGAGGTAGCTGGCTAAAGCCTCTTCCACCCAAGGCATCGTCCCGTAACGTACTCACGGGCTCCTAAGATGTTACTATAATCAAACACAGGAGGGTTAGACAATCGTGCAGAGTACGGTTTATTCCATGACTTACACAACTCATTGTGTAAGTCAGGAAAAAACGGTAAACCCCGGCGTTGAGGCTGAAACCTGTGCTGTAGGAAGCGCTCATCCAATTTACTTGTGACTTGCACTTCCTGCCTTTCTTGTGGCCAGTTAATATTAAGCTTGGCCACAGCACGAGTTAACACATCGACCAGCTCCTCATGTGCGTGTGAATGCAGTGGCGAGCTCTCTGCAATTTCACCCGCCTTGATGCTGAGCATGTCTATTTCCTCAGAATCAGACAGCTCAAACATCAGGTTCTCCTCCTGTGTGGAAGAAGCCGCGGCGCGGGCTTCTGCACGGGGAGTGAGAACATCGGAAGTGTCAGATGAGGACTGAGAATGTGCCGCAGCAGTCTCCAGCCCTCCTGACAGATCCATCTGCGAGCCCCACGATCTAAGCCGCCGTGCCACCTCGGCGGACGCGGGACCTGAACCGCGGGGTGCGCGAGCGTGGCCGGCCTCATCGAACACAACCAGGCAGGCGAGCAGCACTCTGATCGGCAGTGCTTCACAGTTCGCACAGGCAGCTCCCTCGAGAGCTCCCAAACAATAAACACACAGCTGATGTGTGTCCCCACCCGTTAAAAACCTCGGGCAGGGATTAACACACCGCTTAAATTGTCCACTCGCCATGATAATCTAATGCTTGTGACAAACAACACCAAATAAGACACACAATGACACAGAGTGCTTGCTGAAGAGCAAAAAGCTGACTCTGTTGTGTGCCGGCGTCCCTTTGTAGCTTCCGACTATAACGTCACATGTTGCGTCATGACGCAACACCAATCAATATTGGAATAGTTTCATTCATGCTTCAGACGCGCTACGCTGAGGGGGTTCCCCTAGTGTCGTTACCGACGCAGTGTGAGTTCCCTCGAGGGGGAACTAGCTGTGTATAAAAGCAATAGAAGTCTGTGTGTGTGTGTGTGTGTTTGTGAGAGTGATTGTAATGTCACATGGTGATAAGTGTTTTCATTCTACGGAAGTATGCTTGTTTGGATAGCGTAAGTACATTGGTACTGGTTGAGTGTTCTGTGCACTGTTAATCAAAGACAGAGAAAGGTAGAGAATAGGTCGGGACAAAGGGCAATACATGGCAATGATGGCATAATCATCTAAATATCCAAATATTGACATACAGTACAGTAATTAAATAATACTAATAGGTAGGCCTTAACAGTGTAAATTTGCTGTCCCTCAAAATAACTCAACACACAGCCATTAATGTCTAAACCGCTGGCCACAAAAGTCAGTACACCCCTAAGTGAAAATGTCCAAATTGGGCCTAATTAGCCATTTTCTCTTCCCGGTGTCATGCCATTCATTAGTGTTACAAGGTCTCAGGTGTGAATGGGGAGCAGGTGTGTTAAAATTGGTGTTATCGCTCTCACTCTCTCATACTGGTCACTGGAAGTTCAACATGGCACCTCATGGCAAAGAACTCTCTGAGGATCTGAAAAAAATAATTGTTGCTCTACATAAAGATGGCGTAGGCTATAAGAAGATTGCCAAGACCCTGAAACTGAGCTGCAGCACGGTGGCCAAGACCATACAGCGGTTTAACAGGACAGGTTCCACTCAGAACAGGCCTCGTCATGGTCGACCAAAGAAGTTGAGTACATGTGCTCAGCGTCATATCCAGAGGTTGTGTTTGGGGAAATAGACGTATGAGTGCTGCCAGCATTGCTGCAGAGCTTGAAGGGGTGGGGGGGTCAGCCTTCACTCTTGTGTGAGAGAGTGTGTGTATATATATATATATATAAATATATATATATATATACACACAGAGAGAGAGAGATAGAGATGGACTGAGCAAGTGTGATTACCTGCATCTGATTCTGAATTCATTCTTCAGCTCAATCTCATTATCACAATTAAACATTAGTTTGAATGTGATAGCGATATCTTTGCCTATTATCGATTACTATCCTTTCATCTGGATGATTCCCGATGACAGCGCTGCTCACTGCATTTGTTGGCTGTGTCTTACAAGGTTTTGGTGAAAGTAAAAAGAACTTCCTTGTTTACAACCCTGTTTCAGTCTCTTTCAATATAAAAGTCTTGACTGCTGATTCATTCATAAAATAGTCGCCATCTAATGCCAGAACAATGTTACTAAAATTACCATCACAAACACACACACACACACACCATTTCTCAGTACTAAATATATCATTAAATATTAAACTATCATTTATATAAACTATTATTTATTGAATAATCACATGTAATAATTCAGTCAAATGTACAAAGGCAGCGCTCTGATATACAGCATTAAAGTTACATGAAATATGACATATTAGACGTTATGAGACTTAGCCCTTGGCCAATACTATTTGCTCTGGAACAAATAATAGATTAATGAGACCAAAGACTGCTCGTTAGGTTTACCTAAAATGAACGATATCTCATGTTTAATCACTGTAGAGATATCAGAGCAAATTCCAGAAGATCTGGGCGAGGTGAGGCTGATGCGTTGGAGCTCACATCTCCGAAAACGTCTAAGCAAATTTTTAAATGGACTTGGTTTATTAACAAACCACATATTTGAAGTCTAACCAACAACATTCTCACCTAAAAAAAACCTCTTAAAACTACATTCCGTGACTCAAAAACAGTATCATTTATAAAATTGTAGAGTATTTGATGCCAGTCAAGACTAACCAATTCATGATTTATTACAGATTTGTTATCAAATGGCAAAAATACAGATTCAAACTAAAGTAACAAGCCTTGTTTGAAAATGTAAGAAGCAGAAAGTACAGGTATTTGTGTAAAAATTTAAGGAGTGAAAGTAAAAAGTTGTCAGAAAAATAAATAGTAAAGTACTGATACCAGAAAAAAAAATCTACTTAAGTACAGTAATGAAGTATTTGTGCTTCGGTACTTCCCATCTCTGAAAGTATGTCTGCTGCGTGCGTGTGTGTGTGTGTGTGTACTGGTTTATATATCCTGGTGGGGACTTAAACCTGACTACACACAGACTCATGGGGACTCGTGTCATGGTGGGGACCTAAATTGTGGTCCCCATGGGTACAAAAGCTTATAAATCACACAGAATTATGTTTTTTGAAAATCTAAAAATGCAGAAAGTTTCCTGTGAGGGGCAGGTTTAGGTGTAGGGTTGGTGTAGGGCAATAGAATATACGGTCTGTACAGTAGAAAAACCATTACGCCTATGGAGATTTTCCACAAGGATAGCTGACCAGACATGTGTGTGTGTGACCTCACTCACACATCTCTCTCTCTCTCTCTCTCTCTCTCTCTCTCTCTCTCTCTCTCTCTCTCTGTGTGTGAGAGAGAGTGTTGCCGCTACCTCTCAGTGCATCAGTTGTTCTCTGAGTAACGGGACAGAGGTGAATTATTCCAGCTCACATGCGCGCAACTGCGAGGGAATAAAATGAATATTCCAAACAGCCGTGGACTAAACAGCACTAAACAACAGTCGAGCCATCTCTCTTAACCAGACGCGCCTGGGAGTTTTTTGTACTTTTTGAGGAGTTACGAGTGAGTTTTGGAATAACTTTGTTGGATTTCACTGTCTCTACTCCAAGTAAGTAGCCTATCAAATGCCAAGGTTTAATATCTGAAAATAGTAAATGAGAAATGATATCTCTTTTTTTTATCTCTCTCTCCTAATAGCCTAGTTAAATGTATAATGTGAGGTAGATAAACATGTAAGCTCAACAGATCATGCACATTTCTGATCTCAGAGACAGTAACGCGTGGCAGAGTCCGACAGAAGAGTCTGAGGATTTGAATGGGAAAAAAAGTAATGATAATAACATCTTTATTCAGTTTTAGCCTCTTAAGTCTTACTGGTATGAGTTTAGTGATGCATAAATTAGAATATATAAATCAGACTCTTTCAAGGGTTTTCATTTGTGTGTATGCATACACTCTCTAAAAAATGCTGGATTGTTTCAACCCAACTTTGGGTCAAATATGAAAAATTTAAAGTAAAAATGAAACCCAACAGTTGAAACAACCCAGCATTTTTTTTAGAGTGTGCCACCCCGTTCCCAAAAGGTGTCAAACTTCAGTGTTTGCCCCAATTTACACTAATACCTCCCCCACTTTTCCACATAGACTAAACTCTCACAAGTAGCTGATAACGCTACCTCTCAGTGCATCAGTTGTTCTCTGAGTAACGGGACAGAGGTGAATTATTCCAGCTCACATGCGCGCAACTGCGAGGGAATAAAATGAATATTCCAAACAGCCGTGGACTAAACAGCACTAAACAACAGTCGAGCCATCTCTCTTAACCAGACGCGCCTGGGAGTTTTTTGTACTTTTTGAGGAGTTACGAGTGAGTTTTGGAATAACTTTGTTGGATTTCACTGTCTCTACTCCAAGTAAGTAGCCTATCAAATGCCAAGGTTTAATATCTGAAAATAGTAAATGAGAAATGATATCTCTTTTTTTTTTTATCTCTTTCTCCTAATAGCCTAGTTAAATGTATAATGTGAGGTAGATAAACATGTAAGCTCAACAGATCATGCACATTTCTGATCTCAGAGACAGTAACGCGTGGCAGAGTCCGACAGAAGAGTCTGAGGATTTGAATGGGAAAAAAAAGTAATGATAATAACATCTTTATTCATTTTTAGCCTCTTAAGTCTTACTGGTATGAGTTTAGTGATGCATAAATTAGAATATATAAATCAGACTCTTTCAAGGGTTTTCATTTGTGTGTATGCATACACTCTCTAAAAAATGCTGGATTGTTTCAACCCAACTTTGGGTCAAATATGAAAAATTTAAAGTAAAAATGAAACCCAACAGTTGAAACAACCCAGCATTTTTTTAGAGTGTGCCACCCCGTTCCCAAAAGGTGTCAAACTTCAGTGTTTGCCCCAATTTACACTAATACCTCCCCCACTTTTCCACATAGACTAAACTCTCACAAGTAGCTCATAACATGTACCTAACAAAAGGGGGATTGTTTCATACTGTGTTGTGTGTAGGTACTGTTGTAACAACCTGTTCTGGTTTGAGGTAAATTCAGATTGATAGCAGTCAAACATTCCTGGCCCTTCTGGCCAGCTCCCAAAAAACACGCCTTGGAATAGTGTATTCCAAACCAGAACAGACTCGGGTCAATGCACAACAATCGTCTTATTAAAGTCTTCTGATGCTGTTTCAATTCTGAAATTCAGTATATAAGGTGTAGGTGTGTTTGGTCCTGCTCTGAGTCCACTGTGGAGGATGAACCTGAAAATCATCTCAAAGGCAAATTTATTTTCATTTCATTATTAGACTGAGTCATGATGTGGTCACCCTGTTATGTAGTTGTAGTACGATTACAAATGAAACCACAGTTAAGCTGTCTGATGACTGTAAATGTTATTTCATACAGAATATATTACTAACATTACAGGAATCAAGTATATTCAGTTGTGTTAAACAAATAAGATACTGTTGTATTGACCAAAATAAAGCAAAACCTTATATTCCAGCTTCCTGTGACGCAATCAATTGTATTTTAAACTTTTGACTGATATATTTTGTTTACCGAAAACATTCAAGGTGGGCCTCACTTAACCTTTACAGAGTACAATACATGCATCATGAAAGTAAAAATACAGTGAACTTTTTTTTTTTTAGCCTTCATTGTGCTTTTTTTTTTAAAAAAGGTAGACTTGACTTAAATTTAGTGCCAAGGTTTTAATATATCCATTGGTTGGTCTGCTGCACTCGAGACAGAGACAGGAAAGCCTCTTCTTTACAGAAAACACCCATGGCTCCCCATCACCTCCCAGGTCAGGACTGGTGCAGCTGTGCCGTGCAGCAGAGCTGGTTCCTGCCCTTCCTGCTGTGTGTCAGAGCTGCTGAAGGGAGATATCAAACTCCAAATGTGTTCAGTGGCCTTCAATTTGCTGCAGTGGCGCTCTCTAAATAAATAGGTGGAATGGGCATGGCTGGGAGGTCCCGTGATTCGATAGAGTGCATGGTTGTGCTCTATTGTGTGCTATTTTAATGGCCACCCAGTCAGCAGTATAAATAAGACACACTATTTTGATATATGTGATCTTTTGAGGTGTGTGGTTTGTTGCTTTGAATGTGTGAGAAGATGCAGATGTCAGAACAGTTAAGTTCAGCTATGAGGTTTATTGATTTCTAAACTGTGTATTAACTTTGTAGGATAATGATTTGTTGTGGCGTTGGTGTCAAGCTGTTATCTTCAGATTGTTTTATGTCCTCACTGGAGTTTACGGCGCATAGTCTGTTTAGCTTCAAAGACAAACTGTGAATTGAGCTTGAAAATATACAATATCCATTCCAGGGATATCGTTTACTAAAAATATAAATATCCATCCCACTCTCATTTTGATTGTTAAGAGCAGTCTTGCCATTCCCATATATATATTTTTTTCTTCTTGTGCAAAGATAGAAAGTCATGTGGGTTTTGAATGTGGGTGGATATATGAAGATGGAACTTTCATTTCTGGATGAACTATTGCTTTAATAGAGATGGATGGATACTTTACAGGATTGCTTCTGAATACCGTAAAGGTATAACATCAAAATTGAACCCCTGTGAGCCACTCTTGAGTAAAACTGAGCAAATGTATGTCGGGGGACTGCCATTCGGAAACCACTTGCATCTGAAAACCATGTACAATGAAGGATAATCTGTAGAAATGAGTAGGAAATCTAGACCCCTGAGTAATGGGGGTGGGGGGGGGGGGAAACTGTTAAAATGTGAGACCACCAGGTGCATACACTGTTCTGCCATGACATTCCCATAGTTCAGGAAGATAGTGCCACCATGCACTGTTGAACATATTCACCAGAATGGTGTAAAACCATTTCCATGTCCATATCTTAAAATTATTGAACCATGAAGAGCCAAATGTAGATTTCATCTTCTTGACTGTCTTGAGAACTGCGGGATTGTATGCTTGAATTGTGTGGTATCTCACTACACACAGTGCAATGCTTGGCAAAGACATGTCCACAGAAGTGTGATCATTAAGTCAGTGTAGGTCAATGCATGATGTTTTTTTTTTTCCAAAACGAGTTGATTGTGTTTTTATATATAGTTACATAACAGACGTGTCTGATTTTTTTTTTTAGCTGAATGTATTCCAATCACCATGTTACCACAGCTGATCAATCTGGTTTTAGAAGCAAGACCAGAAATGGAATTAGAGGCAGACAGTGTAGTACTGAGATCTCTTTCCTTTCACCATGAAAATGGTGGCTCCCCATTAGTTTTCTGATGGTGCCAGACTTGCCAGTATGATAAGTATCCACAAAAGGATGTGAAAAGCAATCGAGGATGAACAATGAAGAGTTAAGAAGAAACAGTTGTG
>NW_015505674.1:890005-912655 GCF_001515645.1 Sinocyclocheilus grahami
TATATATATATACTTTTTTTGTGTGTGTGTTTGTTTTCATTGTCTAAGGCTGTCAGAGAAAGCCCTTTAAGTGCACTCTGACAGAGTAGGTAAAAGATACAATTAGCACATCTGCAACCAGTTCCAAGTTGAACCTGAAGTCCAAGTCCATGGCAGGACGACATGCTAAAACAGGCTCTATATCACTTGTTGTTGAGAGCAGGGTTTTGCCCCAGGGACCAAGTGAGGCTGTAATTTTCAGACTGAAATGAACAACTTCCTCTAGAACTTAGAAGTGTTCTTGCAGGGTAATATTGTGATTTTACATTGTGAATGTAGAATTGTGGATTCTAACAAATGTATATTGACAAAATGCATACAATTCTATGTGAATTTTCAATCAATAGTTTTGTTTGTAGTCTACATGATACATTGTTTTTGTAATATATCTTTAATGCAGAATAACCCTTCAAAAGTTTGTGAACATGAAAACTCAAAATGAGTTATATCCACCACTATGTTTCCTGTGGTCATCATTCTTCCTGGATTGTGACCAGCTTGCAACAATTTATTCTTTGTAACAATCCAGTTTCATAGCTTTTTTGACAGGATGGGTGCAGGACAATGCCTGCATTGTATTCTCAGACAGGCAGGGGACCAATACTGAAATGGATCAAGGCTGGTGCTGGTGCTCGTTCCTTAATCTCATTCTCAGAAAGTTTGCCTGCACAGTATTTATATTGCATAGTAATGTTTGCTTTTGATGCTATGTTATATTGATGATTATGATCTGGGTCTGGTTGATTTTCTGGAAAAGTGTTCGCATGAACACTCTATTTAAACTCTTTTATTAAGTAGATATTCTTCCAAGATTGTCTAATAAATCACTAAATAAACAGGATCATGCATGTCATTTAGTGATGAATGTATTGAAACCAAAAAGTATTTGAACATAAAAAAAATATATATATATATATATAATTTTTCTTTTGCCATAAAAAATAAAATTACATTGCATAAAATGAAATATTTTTGAGAAATATTTGGAAGAATCAATTGGAAAATAAAAATGAATTTATTCATTTTTTTATTTTTTATGATGCATACCTCCTAAGAAAAACAGTTTAAAATATATATTTACTATCACAAAGCGTTTCCTTGAGTAACGGTCTTGCACTGTGGTTTTAGCAGGAGACGCTGTGAAGATACAACGTTATCAAATGCACTCAGCAAAGGCTTTTCTGGAATTTCCTTTCCACTGCTTTTATCCATTGAGGATGGGTGCTTCAATAATGCTGAAACTGTGGCTTTAAGCATTGCTTCAAATGACAAACCGACCACTCTTGTCCATTGCCTTTAGAGATCAGGGGCCTGAAACTATGTGATAAAACACATTGACACACAATGACAGGACCCATATGTCTGTATCCCAGCACTATGGAACAATGTGTGGTGATGATAGGTTTAGAAGTACACAATAACTGTGGAAAGGTCATCCACTCTCACTTGGCATTTGAATTCTAAACAACTGATAGCATGCTGAGCCTGACATAGCTGAATGTGAGCAGAAAAAAAAGTGTGTTTTGAAGTTTTAGTAATGGCTAAAAGAAACTGTTGTATTGAAAAGGGTTCAACATTTATTTATTATTTATTATATATATATATTAGTATGATATTCAGTGTAGACAGGTTTTCAAACTAAATTTATTGTTGTGTCACTTTATGCATACTTGAATGGTGCTTTTGCATGATTTTTAAAGATTGAAAACTATAGTCCTAATTTATTTTAATTGCTGGGAAGAGAGCGACCACTAGATTACTCAAAATTTCTGCTTTGGTAAATGATGACAACATTTTCAAAAGTAAAGTATTAATAGTAATTAAAGTAAATAATATGAATGATTCTTAAGAAAATATATATATTTGAAAAACAATGAAACTCTACTGAACTATAGTGATTACTTTCATAAATTTGCCTTTCCTGGTCAACATTATGAGGTAACATGCTAATAAAACGGAACCAGATGGAAATTGCATGCTTTGAAGTCAATATTTTATGCCTTTGAAGCAGCTCTAGGTTCTGGACATAGTTTTGAGTTAAACGATAAACCTACTTGTTGTTCACAATACAGATATTGTGCTTTTACTTTATTTTACAGTATGTGCACTTAACTATCTTTGCACAGTGTACTTACCTAAGAAAGTACAGGATAATATACGGCAACTACATTGGTTAGGATTAGGTTTAGGGGTATATTCACGATTATTACCTAGTTATTACCAAGTTGGTATATTTACTATAACAAGTACATAGTATGAACATGCAGAACAGGACTGTATAATAAAGTGCTAGCCACATTGTTGAGGGGCTTATTACAAGTTAATTTATGTGGATGTACCATGCATTTTAAATACTCTTGTGCATGATCACAGAACATACGGCTCTAAATCATCGGCCTCAATGTGTTTGGGTGACATGTCTAACATCAGTGTGAAATTACAAGCCATAAATTATGCAAAACGTTAAGCCATGTGTGACTTTCATTAGACTTCATGTAATATTGAAACTGACACGTTTTTTGATCTTTTTCAGAAGCATAACCTTTCAGGATGGATGACGGACAATGCTACTACAATGAAACCATAGCCTTTTTTTACAATCGTAGTCAGAAGTATCTGGCCACAGAATGGAACGCCGTAAGCAAGCTAGTGATGGGACTTGGGATTACAGTATGTATTTTTATTATGCTAGCTAACTTGCTTGTGATGGTGGCCATCTACATCAACCGCCGATTTCACTTTCCAATCTACTATCTCATGGCTAACCTAGCAGCCGCGGACTTCTTTGCGGGACTTGCCTATTTCTACTTGATGTTCAACACGGGACCCAATACGAGAAGGCTAACAGTCAGCACGTGGTTGCTTCGCCAAGGCCTCATCGATACGAGCCTAACAGCCTCAGTTGCCAACTTGCTAGCTATAGCCATTGAGCGCCACATAACTGTGTTCCGCATGCAGCTCCATACCCGAATGAGCAATCGACGAGTAGTTGTAGTTATTGTCATCATCTGGACCATGTCTATCATCATGGGAGCCATTCCTAGCGTGGGCTGGAATTGCATCTGTGCCATAGATACATGTTCCAACATGGCTCCCCTCTACAGCAACTCCTACTTGGGCTTCTGGGCAATCTTCAATCTGGTGACCTTCGTGGTGATGGTTGTTCTATATGCCCACATATTTATGTACGTACGTCAGCGAACCATGAGGATGTCCCGGCACAGCTCGGGTCAACGGCGGAACAGGGACACTATGATGAGCTTGCTGAAAACGGTCGTGATTGTATTGGGTAAGTTCTGCTTTCATTCAATAATTCATCAGTAAAGTCTCCCAGGCTTGGAGGTTCAAACATCATGCAGAGTTTAGCTCCAACTTGCACACTTGCTTGGAAGTTTATGATAAAGGCTTTGATTAGCTGGCTCAGGTGTGTTTAATTCAAATTTTAGATCAACTCTGTAGGATAGTGAGGTTCCAGGAGCAGGATTGAACACCCCAACTCTAGCACAGTGGTTTCCAAACACATTCCTGGAGCCCCACAACACTGCACATTTAGCATGTTTCCTCAGTCAAACACACCTGATTCAGGTCATCAGCTCATTAGTAGAGACTCCAAGATCTGAAATGGGTGTGACAGACAGTGGCTGCATTTACACTTGGCATTAGCATGCAATCACCGTGATCTGATCAAGCTGGGGTGCATTTCCCAAAAACATTGTTAGCCAACTATGGTCGCAAGTTCCGTCATTACCAACATAGTTCAACGATTCAGTGTTTCCCCAAACCATAGTTCAAATGAACATTGGCAAATAGCGTCGCAAACTTACGTGGTAGAAACTAAATCTCTCAACCTGTGGTTAGAAGGATAGTTTCTTGTTACTAAGACATATGGACTTTAAATAAAAATAAAAATAAATGATGCTTTTGGGCACAATAAGCAAGCTAATATGCAGTACAATCTATGTCTTCCATCCTATTTAAATATGTATACATTTTAATCTATAAATTTTAGCGCATCCTCAATAAGCGCCGTTTTTGAAGAGTGCACATGTGCATAAATGCCTAAGGGAACCCCGGAGTATGATGTATGAGGAAACCCGCGATGACTCAAACATCAAATAAAGCAAAATGACAAGGAACAAAACATGGTAAATTAGTCATCAGGTGCCATGTTAAATACAGCAGCATCTCAGAAATCTCGAATCTCGTCATTAACAACAGCCCTAAATTGTTGAACTAATGTGGTTCAAATGAGGGAGATGCTACCGTGTTCAGGAAACAGTCATGACTGGCTAGTTAGTTTCCACAACAATGCATCGTATTATGGTGGTTAATCAGAGAGATTCGTCATTGTACAGGAAACGCACCCCAGATCGGATCATCAGTCAATCAGGACATGGCACTTTTACACTTGGCAACATCAAGTGACTTCTCTATCTGGATAACTGATCAGATCTCTTTTTCCAACGCAATATTTAAGTCTTATACAGTGTCTACCGGTGAAATGTGACAAAATACTATAGAACACATTATAATCAGTGATGCTGTCCACACTGGATGTGCGGCGCGGTGCGGCGTGGCGCGACAAAGCCCCGACAGTAAACTGTTGCCTCGTTCGGTTTATGACGTACTGACACAAAGTTCAAATGATTTGCAACGGTCACTTTGTCGCATCCAGTGTAGAGCGCCTCAAGGTGTTGTGGTGCGACAACTGCATGTGCGTGATCATTCAGATAGGTGTGAATTCAGGTTCTTTTGTTGCTCTGTTGTTCTGTATCCTTCTGACAGTTCGGGAGAGAAGCGGGCGGGGTTTTGCGTGACGTCGACATGCGAATGCAGACACGATGGCTGGATTGCGTTTACATTACACTGAGATCCGATAAAAATGCATCCTCAACTACCTATGGACCGGACATGCTGATTGGATAACATTCCGATCACTTGTCTTTTCAATGTGTATGAGGACAACATCCGGATACAGTTCGCATGCTAATGCCAAATGTAAACGCAGCCAAAGAGATATGCTAAATGTGCAGTGTTGGTGGGGCTTCAGGAACAAATTTGAGAACCACTGCTCTAGCATATAGATCCAGGGTAGCCAACCCTGCTCCTGGAGGGCCGCTATCCTGCAGATTTCAGTTTCAACCCTGCTCCAAAAAACTGTTGTTTTCAAGCAATCCTGAACACCTTGGTTAGCTGATTCAGTGTTTGGTTTGGATTGGAGCTAAACTCAGCAGGATAGTACCCCTCCAGGAGCAGGGTTGTACACCCATGATATAAATGACCTCAAAACTAACAGACAAAAAAACTAAAAGTCACAAAATAGCAATTCTGATTTTGTTGGGTATACATAGAAAACATCTTTCCATTATTTTGAGGCTATAATCTGAGTCATTTGTTTCTTGTGTTACATACTGTCTGAGTAGGTACTACAGCTGTTGCGGAATGAACTTTGTGATTATTAAAATGTTGATTCTATAGGCTATAGTATGGATGTGTAGTATGAATGTAATCCAGGCGTAATGCATCTGTCATGTTGGCTTTGTCATGTGACCTGCGGCATCAGTTGTGTCACTCAATGACATTCACAAATCCTCTTCCGTGGCCTGATGGGACAGTAAAGTGTCCATCAGATGCGTACCCCAGCAGTTTGACAGACGCAGGGTCATTCAGGCACTTTTCACCTTCTGTTTTATGAATACTACAAATTCAGACATACTACTTATTTCACATACTGTTTTTTGCCTACTGTATGGTAGGGAAGTAAGTATATTTGGACGCATGGACGATATGTGACATGTTCAGTTTGGGTTAATGCTCACACTATTCCACTTGCAGATAGATTGACTACATAAAAATAGCAATCATATCATTTATTATGATGCTGCAATCATAAGCAGATGGTTTTAAACCACAATGACTTGTTCAACAAACAAACTGTCCTCACTCATTTTTAATATTATTTGAAAATGGTGGGAAACCTTATAAAGGTCAATTCTCTTGACTATCAAATCTTTGCAAAAAAAAAAAAAAACATGATACAATCATTAATAATTTTTTGGTCTACCGCAAGTATCTACATTGTGGATATGAGCATCATGGAGCCAAATTGCACATGTTCTCTGAGAATCTGTCCTTTATTGATGTCAGTATGACATAGAAAATTCGCTCTGGGGATCAATTTATTCTCTCCAATTCACTCACTGATGTTTTGGCGAGATTTCATGTGTCCTTCAACGTTAATACAAATTATGCACCAGGCTCCAAGCTGTGCTTCAAAACCACTAAAAGTTCATACATATATAAGCAGCTTTACCTAAATGCTACATAATGTTACCCTTCGCTCTATTGTGCCAATTTCAAGTCGACGAACAATGTAGCCCTTCAGTAGTCTACAGCTGAGGGCCCGTCATAGTGGTCTCGCAGCCAGTTCCACTGTTTGCCTTGCACTGCTTGCACTGCATCAGTGTCATGCCTCACCGGCTCCTCCAGTGAAGCCTGGCCTGGAAAAAAAGGAACCCAGTCATGGTGCAGCATCCCGCTGCACAAGCACTGAGCAGGAAACAGTACTGTTCTTGTTTGGACTGGTCAGAGCTTGTCTTGAACCTCTGGAGAGGATGGAGAGCAAGGATTCTGGATGAAAGCAGGTTTTGTACTCTTATCTCGCCCTGAAGATAAAAAAGAGATGTATATAACTATTATTAACGTAGGAATTACTGTGTGTAATTAATGTTTAAATGATATAATCCTTTACAATATATTACAGTTCAAAAAAAAAATCTGACTTATTACTTGACTTATTCTGATCACAACATTTCACAACTTCCGGCTAAAATATATAAAGAAGCAAACTTATGCAGCAGGAAGTGGTTACTAAAAAACATAAAGGTGTGGTAAAAAGAATATGTGCCAAAAGACTGCTAAAAAGTGCTAAAAGACTGATGTCTCCAGCTACAAGATGTTTCAACAAGGTTATTTCAGTAGTTGTTGACATCAGCACATTTAATTCCCTGCTCTATCTGCATGAGAGTTCGTTGTATTTCCAAAATTCTCTTTAGTGCACTGCTTGTCTGATTATAAACGACTTGAACATTTGTCACACAAGTTTGCCTGTTTTTCTAGTGAGGTGGTTTTTCAGGTTTCCATGTACTATCCACCAAAAAGAACTTTCGAGGAAAAAATGAGATGCTGTATCTCCTTACTGTTACAAATAACTTTCACAACGTAAATTGAAATCAGTTTTGTGGCTTCTCAAAGGCATGACTCATCCCTTGTTGAGTTACTCAAGGGCGTATGAAGTATATTAGAATAACATAGTTACAGTGATGATGAAATCATTGGAACAGTTTCCGCTCCTCAAGAAAACGAGACATCAGGACTCATGTGGTGTAAAGCAGCAGGGTGTTTAATTCGGAATACATTTTGCAAGTGTTGGCCTTTTATTTCTCTGGTTTCTTGCCTTATCAGCATAAATGGGTCACATGACAAATTCAGATATGCTTACAAGGCATACAGATCATTTTTGAATTTGCAAGTCAATGTATCTGTTTTTCCCTCATGATAGTTTCATGAAGGCAGTGACCATCTTTAAAAACAAAAAACAGATTATAATAAGCTGTCCATTGAATTTCCAAACTGTGTGCGTCTATTGCATTAAAATATTTTGTTGGATTCCCTCTCTTGAATCTTAGAAACTGCCATAATCGTAGTTCATGAGAATATAAACATCACACCCAAGAAGCAGCACTGATTTGAAGGTTATAGAAGTATATCAGCATATCTTTTCATCAACCATTCATTAAAATGGCGCTAAATCAGATTTCATCAGCTCTGTCAGATATAAAGACAAACAACTAACTTCGTTTGCAGGTGATGGCTTGAACATCAGCTTTACATTCACTACACTAATTCAATCATGAAATATATATATATATATACATACTGTATATTTATTAGAGGTGGAACGGTTCAACTTAATCACGGTTCGGTTTGTATCACGGTTTTATAGTCACAGTTTCGCTATGGTCCGGTATGTGCTATGTTTAGGGAAAAACTATACTGTCAAATAAAAATAAAGATAATAAGAATAATCTATCTAACTACAAGCAACAGCACAAATAAATACAATAGAGCAGTGTTTCCCAACCGGGGTGCCGTGGCAATTTTTTTTATATTTTTAAATTGCTAAAATGTTCAAAAAAAGCATCTATTATAAAATATCCATTTCTGATGTCGCCAATAATTAGAGATGCACCGAAATTCGTGTGCCGAAAATTAGTTCACCGCTCAGGTGTCACTTTCACGTGGTGTGACGCTCTGTGTATTATCCTGCTCTATGCGTGTGCGCTCCGCTCAGTCGCTCCACTCATATACCGTTCATGCGATTCGGAACAGCAAAGTCCACTCACAAATTGAGCCGACAGGAAACATCGATGTCGTACAGTATTGTTTCTGTCTGCAATAGCCCTACTGTGCTGTAACATGTGTGGTATATATGGGCAACTCTGGTAACGCTGCCCTCTCATTCATTGATCTGCTAACCGCTATGTTATGCTCACATTTCCTCTGATAATAATAGCTTTCTAGGACTAAACATTATTTGGATAATTGGTAAAAAAAATAAAAAGTTAAATATCTTAACCCACTGTTAGACCTACCTGAAAAACTAAAAAGCAATTTGTTTAATTCGAAGGCCTGTCGCTATTTTTTATTTGTGCTATCATTATTAATTTCTTTATTTGTTCTTATTCTATTTCTGACTGCTTACTTGTCATTTTTTATTCAGTTCAAAGTTTGAAATCAAGCCATCTCGTGCTACTGCACCAAAATTACCCCACTGTAAAATTAAAAAAACTTTGTGAGATAGCTAGTTATAATGGTAATTAAATAATGTTTACATATGTATAAAAGCCTACATTAAAATCTGTCATATAAATTGGTCTCTTCATTAGAAATTAGCCTACTGATTTCCACCATTGATGGACAAAATGTTTAAATAATATAAAAAATATCTGTATGACATTCTATTCTGCAGTTATTCCCTGTTGTACCGAATATCTATGCTTTTCAAATTATCATATCGAAGTTGGAATTTCAAATATTGTGACAAAATTAATTTTGTAGGGTGCTACAAGTTTGTTAACATTTCCAAAGGGTGCCGCGACTAAAAAAAAGGTTGGGAAACACTGCAATAGAGTAAAGATACAAATAAAATAAACAGTGATTTTCAAAAGTGCAGAAATTGAATAAAGTAATGAAATGTAAAATAGCATTGCATATTTGACTGTATAAATTAAAGATTAATCTTTATTAAAGTTACAAAAGCTATTCAATCAAGAGCAGTGAGTGATTTCTTTGTTGTTGCTGTTTGATTAATATTGTGTAATTGATTAATGCTGTTAACTTATATTGCTTGTATAACTATATTAACTTATATAACTATATTAACTTATTAATGCTGTTTGATTAATAAAGTGCTGTCACTTTAAGAGAATGCACTGATACAGTACGTTCAGCCGGCTATGTCTGCTATAGGATACTTTACCAAGACGGGCATTTTGACATAATTTTTGTGTGAATTTGTCGTTTAAACAATACTTCAGAGAAAGTTTAATATGTGCGTGCGTTCTGAGGCGCGGGTTTGCGCTCTTCGGATGAGCACGTGAGCTTGCGTCCTCTGGCTCTTAAATGTTTAAACTGGCAAAGCTTAAATTAGTTTAGCTTAAACACAGATATCAAGGTGTGCTGTTCAGGTCTCACCTGCACTCGCGCGCTATCAGCACCCGGGTGATGATGGAATAAATGCTCATATTCCAGCATACGGCACTCGCATTGAACAAGAGTGAATGGTTTGTCCACGTTTTTTGTTTTTTTCATCGCTGTTGGTGTAAAGTATTGGGAAGCCAGAATGCGCATCCATCAACAGAAACATATATTAGCCGAACCCTGTTTGTTTTACATGTTATTTATAGCAAACCATATTTCAGATGCATTGTCAGATTTAAGTTGAACCGCGGTCCTAGCGCGTGCCGAACCGTGTGTGGAGAACCGTATGGTTCGATTTTTTTCCACGAACCATTCCAACCCTAATATACAGTGGGGAAAAAAAGTATTTAGTCAGCCACCAATTGTGCAAGTTCTCCCACTTAAAAAGATGAGAGAGGCCTGTAATTTTCATCATAGGTATACCTCCGTGGAGGACTGAACAAATGACTATGCATTTGCCAAATACTTCAGTCCCAAATCTGCTGTTAACTATGCAAAGCATGCACTAAGCACTTCCACAGGTGTTGCCGTCTCACTGAATTCCCATCAACCTCCTGCTACTGCTGCATATTTTTGACCACAAACATTTGGCCATGTGTTGTCCACAAAAAATAAAAAGGTAACACTTAATAATAACTTTCATTAATAAATCATTAACAAGCATTACATAATGCTTAAATGCTCATTAGTTAATATATAATCAAAGAGTTAGAAACTTGAGATAATGTGCTTGTTAATGTTTTCTAATAAACTTTTTTTTTTAATAAACAAATCATTGTTTCATGTAAGTTAAAATGTTTACAAATGTCATTAAACTTCCATATGATCAAGCACATATTGTAAATCTACAAATGATTTTAACAGATGATTAAAAGCTTGTGTTAATGCACAACACTTTCGCTGCTATCGAGGTGTGATACGGGTCAGGTTATAGACCGGTTTGATGGTATGGGTAGGTTTAAGGGTTGGTTAAAGGGTCAACAGTGTACAGGGGTCAATTTGACTTTTATAAGGGAACACTGTTCAATCGGTTTATATTATATTGTTTTGATAAATGAACAAGTATTTTATTTACAAAAATTATGTGTTTCCCCTCTGTTTATTTACGATTCAATGACTATCCTGTTTAAGGATATACTGAAGAGTAGTATACTAATGTGAGTGTTGAGGCAATAAAAAAATAGTTTTGCACCAAAATTACAATCTGTTATGTCTTTATCAAGCATTTAGCTAAACTCAACCAGCCACCTTTTACACAAACCTTGTTACACTAGCTAAAAGTCCAATGCCCATAAACATACTAAATGATTAGTAATAATTTATAAACATTTACAAATGATGAATAGTTTCAACTTTAGATTGGCTACTGCAAAAACATGAACAAATGATTGATAAATGATTAGTAAAGATGTGTGAATAGGGTAAATGCAGGTCTTTCGGGACACTTTTTGCCATCAAGATGACGGCTCATAAAGGTATTAATTATTAGTAAACATTTATAAACATTTGCAAATGATGAATAGTTTCCACTTTAGATTGGCTACTGCAAAAACATGAACAAATAGTTAACAGATTATTTAAGATGTGTAAATAGAGGTCTACACAACGAACAAAGACCAACAAATGAAGATCATATGAACTGAACGTTTACTGACATTTGTAAGCATTTCAATTTACATTAAATAATCACATATCAATCATTAGGTAATGTTTAGTAAGTTCATTAGTAAAGATTAACGAGAACATTATCTCATATATCTAGCTATGTGAATATATATTAACCAATGATCTGTTAAGAATTATATAATGTCTGTTAATGATTTATAAATGGAAGTTATTATAAAGTGTTACCAAAAAAGAAAAAAATAATAATAGCACTTGTTTTGCAGAGATAACTTTTACTGGTGGGTGGTTAATGTTGATAGACACTGATTGATTCTGCATTCTAAATGTTTCGAAACATTCTAAATTCTAAACTTATCTCGTGTGAGTCAAGGTTTGTCATGTGACAGTAAATACACGGTGTTGTTGTAAGCAGCTGCAAATTCTGTTTGAATTTTCACACACCGTGGAAGTTAAAAGTTAGCATCACTTGTGGATTAGACAGAGAATCAGATGTTATTCGATGCCGAACCGTAGTAACTTAGCTGCATATCCGTCACTCAGACCACATTGATTTAACAGTAGAACTGTTGTTAATGACATTGTCAAGCAGGTGAAGTAATAACTTCTGCCAATTAACCATTGTAAATAACAAACATGGCGTCTGGGGACTACTTCACTTTTTTGGTTCTGTCCGTTGTTTTGCTCCACTTCACTATGTTTGATTCAGTCGTGACTTTCCTCTTACATTATATTCCAAAGTAATAGAGCATATTCAAAGATGCACACTCTTCAAAAACAGCCTTCATTCTCTTGACAAACTAAAAGATGTATAATGAAGTTTGTATATATACACTCTAAAAAAAATGGTGCTATATAGCACTAAAAGCGGTTCTTTGGCTTGTAATCATAGGGGAACCACTTTTAGTGGTGTTTAGCACCTATTTTTATAGGTGCTATATAGCACCTTTGTCAAATGGTGCCATGTAGAACCATAAGAGGTGCCATATAGCACTTATAGCACATATAGCACTCAACAATGGTGCACCAATCATAACTCATCCATGGCTCCCAGCATGCATTGCGACATGAATATATTATGCAGCTGCATTGTCTTAGCATTTTCTTTTATTCTTACTGTTTGCTGTTATTTTTGTTGTGACTTTTTACTGCGCTGTTTTGTGATGTTCAAAAATTATATCAAAATTATCAGATTATTTTGTCACCATTGCTGAGGTTCACATGCTGATTTTTCATGTCTATGAGTGGCAGAACTGAAACCTCTTTATAACCCATCATTCTAAAAGTGGTTTATACAATTTTCTCACATTGTCACGTAGTATCGTAGAACTGCAATAACATAAAACTCATAAAAGAACTACAGATTTTGATAAAATGCAACCAGAGACTCAGACGCATGAAATTATTTTACCATAAGTTCCTTGTCATCACATATGTGAATTATAAACACCATTGTAACAGCCAAAGAGAAAATTATTTTTTAAACTTAAATTAAAGTCAAGGGTCAAGAGGCAACTAAAGCAAACACTATTCACCAAAACGGTAAGTTGAAAAAAAAAAAAAACATCTAAACCTTAGTTCTCAATAAAGAACTACTGTTTTAGAGACTCCAGAAATAAAGTCTAACTGGTCAGTAATGTGTGAAGTTGGTGTTGCTGTTTGTGGAGAGGTCCCTTTTTTCTGAGGTCAAAGGACTCATGTGGGGGCCCTGGAATATTTCCTTATGGGGCCTTGGGGGCAAAACAATTATATCTTCAAGAAATAGACTGTATTTTAATGTTGTTTTAACCCTTTCCCCAACTAAACTAAGAGAGAGAGTTAAAGAACCTTTAAAGAACTATACAGGGGCTTACAGGTTTTACGGTAGTGGTGCTATATAGCCCCTTAACCACTCCAAAGAACCGCTGAAGAACCGCTGAAGAACCATACAGGGGCTTAACAGGTTCTTTATACGGAAGTGGGGCTATATAACAACTTAACCACTCCGAAGAACCCCTGAAGATCCCCTGAAGAACCGCTGAAGAACCATACAGGGGCTTAACAGGTTCTTTATACGGAAGTGGGGCTATATAACAACTTAACCACTCCGAAGAACCCCTGAAGATCCCCTGAAGAACCGCTGAAGAACCATACAGGGGCTTAACAGGTTCTTTATACGGAAGTGGGGCTATATAACAACTTAACCACTCCGAAGAACCCCTGAAGATCCCCTGAAGAACCGCTGAAGAACCATACAGGGGCTTAACAGGTTCTTTATACGGAAGTGGGGCTATATAACAACTTAACCACTCCGAAGAACCCCTGAAGATCCCCTGAAGAACCGCTGAAGAACCATACAGGGGCTTAACAGGTTCTTTATACGGAAGTGGGGCTATATAACAACTTAACCACTCCGAAGAACCCCTGAAGATCCCCTGAAGAACCGCTGAAGAACCATACAGGGGCTTAACAGGTTCTTTATACGGAAGTGGGGCTATATAACAACTTAACCACTCCGAAGAACCCCTGAAGATCCCCTGAAGAACCGCTGAAGAACCATACAGGGGCTTAACAGGTTCTTTATACGGAAGTGGGGCTATATAACAACTTAACCACTCCGAAGAACCCCTGAAGATCCCCTGAAGAACCGCTGAAGAACCATACAGGGGCTTAACAGGTTCTTTATACGGAAGTGGGGCTATATAACAACTTAACCACTCCGAAGAACCCCTGAAGATCCCCTGAAGAACCGCTGAAGAACCATACAGGGGCTTAACAGGTTCTTTATACGGTAGTGGTGCTATATAGCACCTTAACCACTCCAAAGAACCACTGAAGAACCCCTGAAGAACCGCTGAAGAGCAGGGGCTTAACAGGTTCTTTATACGGTAGTGGTGCTATATAGCACCTTAACCACTCCAAAGAACCCCTGAAGAACCGCTGAAGAACCATACAGGGGCTTAACAGGTTCTTTATACGGTAGTGGTGCTATATAGCACCTTAACCACTCCAAAGAACCACTGAAGAACCGCTGAAGCACCTTTTTTTTTTAGAGTGTATATATTGTATATATATAAAAGCATGATCTATTTACATGCACATCGTACTAACAAGAAACTATTCTTCTAACTATAATATCAGAACTTGCGACCACAATGCTTTTGGGAAAAAACACCCCTCAATGGTTAGAGATTGATTTATAATAACTGACATCAATAAATGAAGTTTATTAAACTTCTTGAGCGATTTATTAAAAAGACAAGTTTATAAAAGGTTTTAATGTGTTCATGAATTGGACTACACTGGTCTTGCTGAATGCTTGTTTTTGTGTGCAGCCAGTGAAAACAATAAAATTTTTCTTTTCTATTTCTTTTTTTTTTCTTCCTTGCTTTACTTTATGGTTCCTGGGCCATTTAACTAATTACATACAATTCAGACTGCAACATAACTTTTGAATTTTTAGTTATTGAATGATTTTCTCATGGCTATATGTGTTGATAATGCATGTACATACCATAACGTTTCTCACAACCCCTACAATGAATCAGTGATAGTTTATATTTTTGCAGTCATAGGAGTCATTCACACAGAATGTATTTTTCTATTAAAAAAAACAGCAAGAAGTCTAGAACTTCTTTTAACTTGAGCATTGTCTTCATAAAACATTGTGTCATGTGCTAGACGCCACAAAATATGTGAAATGCAAATCCAACACATCCATTAAGAGCATCTTTACATAGAAAACCAATGGAAAAGCAGTGAAGTGGAATGAAAAACACTTTCTGTATGGATATCTCCTTACTCTAGACGTTTCCAGCACCAATCGAACACACTCAATAATAAATAGTAGTCATTATCATGTTATTTATTTTAGGATATCTGTTCCAAAAAGTGTAAACATACTGAATAACTGGCAAAAAAAATAAATCGCATGACTTCCACTTTCCAAAACAATCAAGGCATGCTTTCCTTTAGATATGGCCAATTCCTTGCTGGTGTCAAGGAAAGCCATACAGTACTTCCTAGACAAACCAAACATTCACACGACTTGGCAAAGTTATTTTGCCTCTGGACCTGAATCTCTTGCAGTGTTTGTCTGAACACCCCAGTCATTGTGCCTGATGGTGTTAATAAGCCTTTGAGGAAGTAATAAATTGAAATCCTGCTCTAAGACGAAGCAAAGCTTTGAGCAGCTGCCAATTTAACTGCTTATTCAGCTTGAAAGTGGAAGAGAACTTTAATGAAGGGTGAGGGATGTCTTTACGGGCTTATTTGTACATAACCAATATCCTCATGTAGTTATGACATTCAGAATGAAGGGTGAAATATCAATGCATTGCTAAACAAACAATAAACCTTGGGTGCTTTGACTAATACTGCTGTTTAGAATCGCATCGAATTGTTCAGTTTTAATAAAGGTACCGTAAAGTAGGGTTGTGACGGTGAGGAAATTTTCCCACCGGTTAATCGACGTGACAACACCGGTAACACCGTGGGGGCGTTCCCTCTTTTCCTCACTTTCCTTCGCTTTTAAACAGCTTGTAAAAGCTGTGTGCGCATTTTATTTTCACTTTCAAATAGCGGCAATTCGGCGTAAAGCAATTGTTCGTTTTTAGTTCGTTTGAATTTCCCCTCTTTTCCTCGCTTTCCTTCGCGTTTAAATAGTTTAAAAGCGCCGTGCGCATTTTACTTTCACTTTCAAATTAGCGGCAGTTTGGCCTCAATTGCTTGAATGCAACAACAAAATACAACGTCAAACTCACTTTAGCCTATATATAAAACATTGAACTTTTATTAACAAAACAAATAAAATACACCATGCTATAGGGCAAGCTATGCCTAATATAAAATAACAGATAACTTACATAAAGTTGAAATAGGTATACAAAACTGGAAATAGGCTAAGTAAACATGTATAATATATAACCAAATAAATAAGAAACGTAGAACGTTTATTAGCAAAACGAGTAAGAAAGTTTGGAGGCATGGCATACACCTTGATGTAAAAAATAAATAAATAAATGACAAAGTTTAAATAAAGTAAAAATCAGCAAACAATTTGGAACCAATTAAATAAGAAACGAATGTTTAAAAAAGCTTCCAAAATCACCTTAGATAAACGGTAAAAGTCAATAGGCTTTTCAAAATCCAAAATATTGCCAAACAGGCGCTTTTGCATCTCGTTTCGAGACTAAATCATCCGCGATAGTCTTGTCTGTCTCACCTCACCTCACTCTTTTCGTCTGTCTCACCTCACCTCACTCTTTTCGTCTGTCTCGCCTCACCTCACTCTTCTCGTCTGTCTCACCTCGCTCTTCTCGTCCGTCAGCTCGACTCGCTCTCCTCACTGGAGAAATTAAATCTGTTCTGTGATGCTACTGTCGTTCGGCACGCTGCATTGAGCAGCCGCATTCAGTTTTTAAGTGTAGTGTCTGTTCTTTTACTGAACCAAATTATTTTTATTACTATAAAAAAATCAAAACGACGGTGGGGGTCGTGCCGAGGTGGGCAAGTGACGTATCACTGTCAGCACCGTCAATCGCGGCAAGCCTACTGTAAAGTATCAAATGATTCAGTTCATCCACACCCATGCAGTACAAGTAATGCAAGTAACGTAATCAGATTACTTTTTTCAAGTACCTAGTACAATAACTCGTTACTTATAAATTTACAACAAAATATCTGAGTTACTTTTTCAAATAAGTTCATTCGCTGACGCCTCTCCTGTGAGTAACGTGCAGAGGCACTTTCTTCAGGCTTATTAATTTCACTTTTGATGTGACCCTTAAAGTTGCAAAAATGTAATAACTTGTGGGTGTTTTGTTATTAAAAATCTAAGAAGTAAACCCAGCCCGTGTGACAAAAAGTAACACAAAAGTAACGTAATGCATTACTTTGGTAATTAAGTATCGCGATTAGTTACTTGTTCATGGAGTAACGCAATATTGTAATGCATTACTTTTAAAAGTAATTTTCCCACTGCACTCATGGATCTGGCTTTATTTGTGTGTCTGTACAGTACTGGGAGAAATACTTACCTCAAACACATAATTATCCATCAAACTAATGGCTATTACATGATACGCAGATTAGGGATAAAGTACATCTAATTATTACATTTAGTTGTTAGCAGAAATGTGTGTGGAGGTATCATGTCATGATAATGCCACTTACAGAGCACTCATACAGGCGAAATTAAATCAAAATTGTGTTTTGGTGGATGAAATTACAATTTAACCAATGTCAGATTTCACCCTAAATCGGATGACAAAAATATTAGTTAATAAAACCTAGTAAAATGTTTCAGGGAGAGCATGAAATCAGCAGCATCACTGTATGCTATGAACAGCAACGACAGATTTGATTACAGTAGCGATATTGTAGTCAAGGTCAACTCATTTGAATCCAAGTCCATACTAGGGTCGACCTAAATCATATTATCAAAATGTGTAGCTACATTTATGGGATTTTTTTGTTTTTCTCTCTTCCAAAACTGACCCTCACTAACCTCTGTTTCAAATTAGCTGTTTGCGTAAAAAAAAAAAAAAGATTATTCTCAGAAGAACAATGAATCTGAAGTGGCATCAGGTTTCTGAGTAAAACAAACAAACAGGACGTTTTAAGCAGGGGTCTTTTGTGGTGGAAACTACAATTTTGTCAGAGTCTCTGACTTCAAACGCGGTCTTCAGTGCCCCTCGCTCACATCTCTGGGTTCGTTCAGAGAGAGAGCAAAACATGTGGCAAAGCTGTGCTGGAAACAGCTTGGAGTTTATCTAACTGCTGAGAGTCTCCACATAACTTTCTAGTGATGTAAACCATTCAAGAGCAGCTGCGTTCGACTAAAAGAAGAGTAGTGCTCTTGCAAATGTATTTCGGTCCTGCAAAAAAGCAACTGTAGCCAAAATGTTCTTTTTCAGTAAACACTTTTTGGTAGTCAAAGTCATGTTGGGATAGATTTATAAAAAAGGAAAAGTTTGGCACAAAGATATATATACACTATAAGGATTGTTTAAGCACAGGGATGCAACCCTGCCCTTCTGTTAGTAATGGAAAAGCCAGATATCCGTTGCCTTATGAGATGCAGGCTCTTTTAAAACTTAGTGCACTGCCTATACAGGAAACTACCTTCTAAGGAAGCATCCCTGAAGAAGACCATAAAATGCTGTCTTTACACAAACCACATGCACTGAAGAGAAAAAAAAAACGGCTGAAATAGTATTTTCTTGTAAAATGTGCTATTATTGTCTTTTATATTTTATTTTCAATTTATTTTTATTTTTTTTACAGTTTAGGAGACTTGACTTGCAACTGTTTACACAATTTGCCATTGGCATGCTGCTAAGCTAAAGTTATGACACTCTGTATTTGCTAAAATAGGCCAATTTTAAACTGTATGATATAAAGTACTGTATGAAATATTTTTCAACAAATGTTTTATCACTTCATCCCTGACAAAAATTGAGTATTTTTTCAAGTATGTAAGTAACCTACATACGTCGTGGTCTAATGGTTAGAGAGTCGGACTCGTAACCCAAAGGTTGTGGGTTCAAGTCTCGTACCGGCAGGGATTGTAGGTGGGGGGAGTGAATGTACAGCACCCTCTCCCACCTTCAAAACCATGACTGAGGTGCCCCTGAGCAAGGCTCCGAACCCCCAACTGCTCCCCGGGCGCCACAGCATAAATGGCTGCCCACTGCTCCGTGTGTGTGTTCACTGCTGTGTGTGTGCACTTTGGATGGGATAAATGCAGAGCACTAATTCCGAGTATGGGTCACCATACTTGGCCACATGTCACTTCACTTCAGTAGGCCTACACTGTATGCAGTAGTACTAGTAATATACTTTAAGTGTATATTGTATACAATAAGTTTAGTGTAGTGAATACAATAAGTGTATTGTTTCTATACTTTGGACTAAATTGGCCCTTTTTTGTTTGTTTATAAAAGTATACTTTAAAGTGTACTTCAAGTGTATGCAGTAACAGTTTAAACAAGTGAACCTGGGTAACACTTTATTTCGGTAGTCCACCTTAGACATTCTACTAACAATAAGTAACTTTGCAACTACGTGTCAATTAGAGTATTAGTAAACTGACTGCTTAATATCTTCTAACACTTTATTTTGATAGGTCCACAACATACAATATACTGACTATCAGAAGCTCTGCAAGTATATGTCAGCTTACTCCACTAACCCTAAACCTACCCTACTGAGAGTTAGTAGACATGTAGTTGCAAATGAATGAGAATTAGTTGACATGTAGTTACAAAGTTACTTATAGTTAGTAGAATGTCTAAAGTGGACTGTCAAAATAAAGTGTAACCTGAACTTGTACTGTTTACTAGTTGCATATGCCTCTATCCCACATTTTAGTTAATGAAAGTACACTTTGAAGCATGCTCTCAGAAAACTACTAGTTTAATCGTTTTTATACTACTAAGCATACTTGTAGTTTTTTTTTTTTTTTGATGTGAACTTAGCATCATACTGAAAGTTTGCTATTTATAAATTATTTTTGCACTCTAACTGCTTAGTATTCAATTTCTATACTTGAAATATCACATTAAAAAATGCTGGGTTGTTTCACCCCAACTTTGGGTCAAATATAACCCAACTTTTGGGTTAAAAATGTAATAAAAAAATTTAACCCACAGCTTGGTTATCCCATATTTGACCCAAAGTTGGGATGAAACCACCCAGCATTTTTTAAAGTGATACTTTAATTGTTCTGTGCGTAGCCTTATGTTTATGCGAATGATTTATCTATAACTTAAATAGGCAACACTTTACAATAAGGCATCATTTGTTAGCATTAGTTAATGTATTAACTAACATGAACTAACAATGAACAATACATTTGCTACAGTATGTATAAATCTTTGTTAATGTTAGTTAATTAAAATACAGTCATTCATTGTTTGTTCGTGGTAGTTCACAGTGCATTAACTAATGTTAACAAATACAACTTTTGACTTTAATAATGCATTAGTAAATGTTGAAATTAACATTAAATAAGATCAATAAATGTTTTAGAAGTATTGTTCACACTCTAAAAAATGCTGGGTTGTTTCAACCCAAATTTGGGTCAGATATGGACTAACCCAACCGTTGGGTTAAATTTTTAAATACAATTTAGTTACACTTTATTTTAAGGTATCCTTGTTACAGTGTAATTATACATTTAAGTACTGAGTAATATCAATTAACTATATGTACTTACTTTATGGTTAGAGTTAGGATTAGGGTTTGGCTTAGGGTTACTTGCATGTAATTATGCATAATTTATTGTTATTATAATAGTAAGTACATGTAACATGTGTAACAAGGACACCTTAAAATAAAGTGTTACCTAAAATGTCTAACCCAAAAGTTGGGTTAGTCCATATTTGACCCAAAGTTTGGTTGAAACAACCCAGCATTTTTTTAGAGTGCATGCTTAGTTCACGTTAACTAATACTACTATTAACTAATGAACCTTATTGTAAAGTGTTACCCTTAAATACATCTATTTTTGTAAATAATATATTTGATGAATTTTTGCTTGTTTGTTTTGATTGTAAATGTTTGCTGTTGAGTTAGTTTGAAAAGTCTTGGGATAACTCTTAATACTTAATATACACACTACAGAAAATGTTGAATAATCCTAAACTAAGGAGGATAGTTGTGTGCTGTGAGGAACTCTCATGTTACAGTTATTGAGCTTGACTGTGCTACTTTTAAACCTGCTAAATCGGTACAGATTTAACTTGACAGTGTCCTCAAATACTCATGAGTTGCATCCATTTCCTCTTGCTTTTCAGGTGCTTTCATTGTGTGCTGGACGCCTGGTTTGGTGCTTCTCCTGCTGGACGTGGTCTGCTCCAACTGCAGTGTCCTGACCTACGAGAAATTCTTCCTTCTTTTAGCGGAATTCAACTCTGCCATGAACCCTATCATATACTCCTACCGGGACAAGGAGATGAGCATCACGTTCAAACAGATCCTGTGCTGTCAGCGGCAGGAGAATGTGAACGGTACAGCAGAGGGTTCGGACCGGTCTGCGTCCTCCTTCAACCACACGGTCCTGAGCGCCACGCACCATAACGACCATTCAGTGGTCTGAGGTTCAACACGGGCCGGGATCTACTAAGCATAAACGAGAAGAGACTATGAAAAAGGCATTTTCATCAGCAAAAGACTTGTGTTCTGTGCTGGTTCTGTCTTTATAATGTTTCAACACGATATTGAACTATTTAAAGGCTAATCCAAAAGGATTTAAGTTTAACAAAAATCGTATTTGTTCTCAAAATGCTTTAAGTGTGGAAAAGTTGGAAAGTCCGAGTATTTTGGCTAGTTGTAATTTTTTGGCCAGATTGTTGTAAATCGAGGAGTTACGTGATTTTTAGTCTTGTACAGCAGGTGTTGAAGTGAAGGGCGTAGTGAAGTGTCCAGTGAATCTGTCCTCAGTTTGCAATAGAAAGAAAGAGTACACATAAGAGGCCGCTGGGAAATAATTTAGATGAATTATTTGAAATACTTCAGTATTTGCTTTTTGTTTTGCACTGCACTGCAGGTTCATCCCTATGATACCAAGCTGCCAGCAAATAGAACACCCGAAAAATACACTACTGGTCAAAAGTATTGTTTTGTCTCTTATGCTACAAAGGCTGCATGCATTAAAAAATACATTAAAACAATAATGTTAATGAAATTTTATGGAAACTGTGATACATTACCATTAAAAAAGTCAGATTAAAAAAGAGAGAGAGAGAAGAAATAAATACTTTATATTTTATTCAGCAAAGATGCTGACATTGTTAATGATAAAACATATTTCTATTTCAAATAAATGTTGTTCTTGTGAAATTTCTTTTCAAAGAATGAATTTTCACAAAATTATTAAAGCAGCAAAAATTTGTGAAAGCAAACTTAATTTTCAGCATTTATAATAATTAGAAGAACCATAATTAATAATTGAGCACCAATAATAATTGATAACAACTGAGCATCAAATCAGTATATTAGAATGATTTCTGAAAGATCACGTGACACTGAAGACTGGAGTAATGATGCTGAAAATACAGCTTTGATCACAGAAATAAATTACATTTTACAATATATTCACATAGAAAAGAGTTATTTTAAATTGCAATAATATTTCATAATATTAGTGTTTTTACTGTATTTTTTTAATGCAGCCTTGATGAGCATATATATATATATATATATATATATATTTTTTTTTTTTTTTTTTTTTTTTTTTGGGGC